>NC_141543.1:66677500-66775000 GCF_021556685.1 Rattus norvegicus
CCAAAACAATGATGTCTTAGATTGGAGGGACAACTACTTGACAGACTCTCCACAGGGTTTTCGATTATACTGTGAAATAACTTAGAATGGAATGTTAATTTAAAGCACCGTTTAAACAGACTAGAAGAGAGAACAAACAGACAAAACCTAGGAGAGGGTTGGAAGTAATAACCCAAATGTTAGTAGTGGTTGTTTCTAGAGAGTCAGGAAATGATTTTGTGTGTGTTTCTTTCTACACGTCTATGTACTGTCAGCATCCCACAGTTATCCAATGACTTATTTTAAAACAGTAAAATGCATTTTATTTTTTGAGACAGGGCCTCATAAAGTCTAATCTGGCCTTCAATTCTGACCCTCCTGCCTCCATTTCTCAAGTGCTGGAATCACAGGTGTGTGCCACCACCATAGCTAGTACATGCCTTGGGGTGTGTGTGTGTGTGTGTGGTTTGTATATACACACATATGAAAACCTGTAAGGCTACTAAGATAACTTGGACATCCTGAACAATATTAGAAACAGAGAACAAACTACTACGGTAGTGTACAGTTCATATACCGTAGCAGCCGGAATATCCCTTCAAAGAGGTCAGAACATGTCACTCTGAAATAACCAAGATCCTCTAAGACCCACCCATTTTTCTGACTGTAGCAGCCTAAGTCTCTGCAATGGCGGACAAAGTTACCACAGTCTGACCTCCCTCTGCATCTTTAACCTCCTCTCTTCAACCTTGACCCAGCTCCTGGCTGGCCCCTTGGCCTCCCCACTCAACACACATCCACCCTCAGGGCCTTTGTACACAAGCATCACCCCCAACCCTCTGCAGTGCGTTCCCTCCATAGCCGAAGAATATGTCTCAGATCTTTGCTCTAATGTCATCTCATCAGCGGTCCCCTCCCTGGCCACTGTAAAGAACAGGGGCCACTGTGTCCAGTATCTCTTCCCCCATTTCCTTGGGTCCCATTATCCCCATCTGAGGTTACGAGATGCACTTTCCTGCGTTTCTGGCTCCCCTACCCCATCCACTGTTTCATTATAAGAGCTGGCTCATAGAAGAATGCTTAAAAATATACACCAAGGGAATGAATGGATTAGGTTGTAAACTCAGAATCTGACAGACTGAGATTCACATTGCCCCTCACGTGCGTCAGACAGACAACACCACCAAGCTGCCCACTCGAGAACGTTCAGCACACATTCGACCCACTTGAGAGAAATGAGTTGCAATTACAGCCAGGGCTGATGGAAGCTGGCCAGGAGTAGATAGAGGTGAGTGCCCTGGGGGAATCGGCACGAGAGCGGCCATCAGCAACCTAAGTTGTTCTGTCACGATCTGCTCTCCGATGTGGGACACAACTCCGAATTCCCCTCAGAGTCTCCAAGTCAGCTATGCCCAGTGCTTAGAACATGGAGTGTTAAATGTCCTCTCTCTCTCTCTCTCTCTCTCTCTCTCTCTCTCTCTCTCTTTGTTATGATTAAATATTTCTTGACGAGAACAAAAGGGCACTAGGAAACCCACTGCCCTGCCCCCATCCCCTGCCCAGGCAGACAGCAGACTCCAGCACATGGGCATGGCACACACCCACAGATGATTCGATGAACCACGTTCACGGCCCTGTCTGAGTGCAGCAAGCTGCGTGCGCTGCTGCCTGGAGCCACCGAGGGGACCTTTTTGATCTCGCTAAGCTTTATCAGCTCCTAAAGATTCAAGGACAAGTTGATAGCATAACCACAGTCTTGCATTCTTCGCCTTAGGGAAGATAAGAAAATTCATCTGAAGCTATTTCAGACTTTTCTGGAAATGGGGCATCCTAGAGATTAGAATGGGCTGGGAGAGGCCCTCCCTAAGTCCCGGAGCTCAGGACTTTTAAGGAGTTGGAGACTCAGAGGCCCGACCCTTTCTTCCCATCCACTTTCTTTCCCTTGCTGCAACCTGACCAGTTCACGTGTGAACAGTGTTTTATCCCGAGAAGTCTCTTCACCAGACACTATGTAGAAAAATGTCCTCTTCCCCACCCCTCTCCAAGGTCTCAACATTTGCTTTGGCTGTCCTGGAACTCTGTTAACCTGGCTGGCCTCAAACTCACCAAGATCAGCCCTGCTTCTGCCTCCTTGTGCTGGGATTAAAGGGGTACAAAATCACCACCCAGCTATTTATCTATCTTAAAAGGGGTCCCTTGATGACTGTAGAGACCTTAGCTAAAGAGTGGGCTTCGAGGGAGGACAACCTCTAATACTTACATAGCGTGAGGCAGGTAACGTGAGGTAAGCTTGACACACCCTCACCTCCAGCCATTCCATGAAAGGTCCTCATTACCACCATGAGGGGACAAGGGCCCTCTAGGCAGTTCTAAATGACACTTCAAGACCCTGCTCTGTCTTCCAGACACACAGCAATGACAGATGGAAATATTTTTAAAGCAACATGTAAGCTTGGCCACACTCAAAACCAAGATGTATACCTCAGTAGATCAGAGGTTCAAACTTACTCTTAAAATAAACACAGACACAGACACACAACACACACACGACACACACAGACACACCACACACACCACAGACACAACACACACACATACCACACACAGACAACACGCACATACACACATACCATACACACCACACACACACACAGAGACACACACCACACACTCACAACACACAACACACATAAACACACACCACACACACACCACACACACACCACACACACACCACACACACACCACATACACACCACACACAATATGTACACACACACACACACCACACACAATACGTACACAGACACACACAGACACACACACAGACACATACCACATACCACACACACAGACACACACACCACACACACACAGCACATACACACACACAGACACACACCACACCACACACACACACAGACACACACACACACCACACACACACACACACCACACCACACACACACAGACACACACACACACCACACACACACACACAGACACACACACACCACACACCACACACACACACACCACACACCACACACACACACACACACACACACACACACACTCACACAATCTTGCTAGGTAGTCTAGGCTAGCCTCCAACTTTGGACCTCTGCCTCCTCCTGAGTTAGGATTTCAGGTGTGTGTCAATGCCTAGCTACACTTACTATTTTGAGCATTCGAATGCGCTGCCTTCGGAGCTCAGCGCCCAGCAGTAGGTGGAGACAGCTGGGAGATTAGTTCTCCTATATATGAGAATGTAAAGCATCCCACAGGAGGTGGAGGACCACAGACTAGACCAGACTGCCAAGTCACTAAAAATGAAGCTAGAGAGAGACTTCCGCACCTGGGAGAGAGGGGTGCAAACAGCAGGACCCGGTCCCAAGGCAGGAACATGAGAGAGAAAGCATGCGTGAGGAGAGTGGAGGAGAGTGGGCAGCTGTGTACACAGCAGGACTGGGGTGTGCTCCTAGGATCACCACATACCCAGGATGCCTGGCTCTGCCCTGAGGAACTCAGGACCCAGTGAAAGGAATTGTGAAAGGATCCAGGAGTGCAGAGGACAGCCTGGGGAGTTTTAAAACATATGATGCCCAGGAGGAAGACGGAATGGCATGGGATAGAATTTTCCAGAATAGAAAGCATTGTGTGAAGAGCACCAGGCAGAATAACTAAAAACAGGACCATCCCCAGAGAGCTCACGGCTGCCTCTGCCCACTCTGCCTCCCCTGAAGCTGCCTGCCTTGGCCTGCTCAGGTTTTATCCTGCGTTAGGTAGAGGGGAAAACCCAGGCCTGGTGTGAGGAGAAGCAGTTCTAGGCTCTGCCACACATCTGCTGCCACCCTGGAGGTTTTATCGACCCCCCAAGAATGATTTATTTCCCCCAGAAAGGAGCCACGCCGGACCCACAGAACATTGGCACCAGGGAGGATTCTGGATAGTGGCATCATGGCAGGCTATGGCTTCACTCAACTGCCAGCCACCTCCCTCGCTGTTAGCTCAGTATACACAGGCTATCTAGCCTTAAGTGTTTCCCCACCATGCAAAGGGAGAGCCGACACCCAAGAGGGACATGTCAAAGGGGAAATGGATGGGCAGCTGGCAGCACTCTGTCGTAGTGCCACGTGCTCAGAAGACACGTAGCTGGGGAAATTACTATTCCTCACAGGGAGGCTACCATGGAAACCATGGCCCCCAAAGCACAAACCCAGAGCTTACTCTACAGAGCTCACCTTTACAGCAGCAAGGGGACAGGAGGACCAGGAGGTTTTCTTCCCCACCCTTCTTCCCTGGGTAGTCCTCCTTGTGACCTTCCCTCTGGAGAAGTTCCTATCAGCACCCCAGTGCTAGTGGACCGGGCTCCATCTTGATCCATCCACCCTGCCCCGCCCAAGCCCAAGCCACTTCAGGATCCCTACCTCTCTCTGCTCACTGCAGATCTTACACAGCCACAGGGGCCGCTTCTGGCCGGGGGAAGCCTCGATCCCACACTTGGTGCAGACTTTCTACAAGAGAGAGGACGCACGAGTGTCAGTATTTTGGCTGCTTTCTCCTAGGCTGTGGAGCTAGGGCAGTGGGCCCCAAGCAATACTCTGGCACCTTCTCAGAGGATAGTTTCTGCTTTGAGCTAAGGACAGGCCTCCCAAAGCACAGCTAATCTTGGAAGCTTTGACTGCCTTGGCAGCCTTGGCAATCTAGTTGCCCCAGCTATGGATCTTCATGTTACAGATTGCACATCCCATAATTCTGTCTTGTAAGGACCTCATCGAAACCAGCAATCAGGGGGGAAATATCAGCTAGTGATCCCCACAGCACCAGCGTGTTCAGCCGCAAAGAACTGGAAATCGCCCAAATGCCTAATACCTGGGGAGGAGCCAAGCAAACGACAGATGAAGACATTGCCTTCCAACAGAGGACCGCGGCTACCTGCAGATGTGGGTGGGAAGTGCGGTCCTCTCCCAAAGAAAGTACACACCTGCTCAGGAGCAGGCCAGAAACGCCCACACGTGCCTGACAGGCTAGGGGCCACAGGGAGACAGATGAACAACAGCATAGCGTGTGCTTGATACCACATTTCTCTTTTTTTTTTCTTCGGAGCTGGGGACCGAACCCAGGGCCTTGCGCTTGGTAGGCAAGCGCTCTACCACTGAGCTAAGTCCCCAACCGATACCACATTTCTCATGCAAGGATTCCAGGATCGGCTCAGTAAGGTGGTGAGCCCACTGCACAGGTCAGGAGTGAAGGGTGTGAGAGACCTGAGACCTTGTCCAGGGTCTGAAGCAAGGGAGAACTGGGTAAGCAGTGATGCTGTAGCACCCACCTCCACTGTTCCCTTCCAGACATAAACAGCCAGATCACAGACTCCAGTGTTTCTCCTTCTACTCAATTGTTTAAGGTTTTTTTTTTTTTTTTGGTTCTTTTTTTCGGAGCTGGGGACCGAACCCAGGGCCTTGCGCTTCCTAGGCAAGCGCTCTACCACTGAGCTAAATCCCCAGCCCCAAGTTCTTAACATCTAAACAGACACTTTGCTTTCCTTCGAGAGGCACAGCAACAAACAATGGCGGGGAAGGCCAGGATAAACACTGGAAGGCAGAGGTGGATTTGTTGGGGCTGAGGTTGGTTCCCAGCCTACCAGGGGCGTGTGACTGAAAATTGATGGCTTTTCCTGGGGGTTTTACAGACGCTCCTGTCCCTACAGGGTAAGGGCTTCCACTGAGGGAAGGATGGATCTGTCGCTTGGCCTTTGCTGCAGACTGCCAACTGAGCAAGAGACACGCCTCTCCATGGAGAGAGAAATGTCACCAACTTGGCTTCCCCAGGCGTGCATCACCAGCCTGACCGGGCAGCCCAGCCTGTGCTGTGCAGGAATGGCGGGAGCCGGCACACTCAGAAGGGAAGCAATGATGCTTCATGTGTGGGCATGGATTGGCCGCCATCCAAAGTCACTTCTCTGATTTTCTAAACAAAGTGGAAACTGCTCTAAGGCCCTGTCTCTGAGCTGGCAGGAAGGTCCCTTCTCAGGTTCCAGGCAGCACAGGGGCTCCTTACTGGCTCTCGGGAAAGTGCTGGGTTTGCAGTGTTTGTGGTCAAGCATGTAAGGGGGGCTCAGAGCTGCCCATTGCTCCTTGGAGATGCTCCCTGGAGATGCTCCCTGGAGGTGCTCCCTGGGGGTGCTCTCAGCTCTCTGGGCCTTTTGAAGGGAGAGGCAGTTACCAGTGTTACCCCTGCTTTTGGACCATTTACAGGCTAGGGATAGTAAGCCTCTCCAGGGGTTAGCAGCTCATCTCCTAGACTTTAGGCCACCACCTCTGGTGTAGGCCTCTGGTGCTCTGCCCTCCCCCAAGGCTGTTGAATGAGACCATGCTCTTGAAAATCAAGTGTGATGAAAATACTGGCGGCCACCATTTATGGAGCAATCATGTGTGCCAGGTACAGTGACCCCAGCCACAGCATGTGGAGGAGGTGCTCGATGTGTGTGATGTGATCCCTTTGAAGACATGGAGCTAGAGAGACTCTGAGATCCTGTAGACTGCTCAGCTTGAGAACCACCAAGCGGAATTGCCTTCCAGAGCTCAGCAGAACAATCAGTCCCCTCTCCCCAGGTACCTCGGGCTGGTTCTGTTCCCGCAGGGACCTAGGATGCGGCTGAAGGCTCTAAGTAGCTAACCACTGACACAGCACAGACTGATTCTGAGAGCTGGGTCCTCCAGGGATAGGGGTGTAGTTGGGACTCACTCGCACATGCCCCAACACTTGTTCTTGGCCAGTCTAGTTCTGTCCTAAGTTCTCTCTCAGCCTAGCAGCTTCCACTAGCACCCTGCAAACTGCCCAGCAGTCCAATGATCACTGTCCCTAGAGGGAGGAGACAGTGCAGTGTCAGGCCCTATCTAGGTCAGATCAGTTTGATGTGATAAAAAGACCGTAGTTCCTGACTGAAGCTACAGGAGTTGCTTTCCACAGTGCCGGAGGCCTGAAAGGCTGACCAATATGTGACAGGTGACAGAGCTCTGGCCGCTTCCTCCTCTTATAAAGTTTCCAGCCCCATCATATGGGCCCAACCCTGTGACTGCCTCCAACTCAAGTCACTTTCCAAAGACCATGCCTCCAAGTGGGTGTGGACATCAGAATATAGGTTTAGGGGGGTTGGGGATTTGGCTCAGTGGCAGAGCGCTTGCCTAGGAAGCGCAAGGCCCTGGGTTCGGTCCCCAGCTCCGAAAAAAAAGAACCAAAAAAAAAAAAAAAAAAGAAAATAGGTTTAGGGAACACAAATATTTGGTCCATAGCGGCCCCCCACCATGGGTCTCTCTCTATTGCATGGTGGGAGGCCAACAACTTGATGTCCTTATAACCCTGATCCTGGTTCCTGCAGTGTCAGTGGGTTATGTCGCTAGGACACAGGCTTTGACTGGGGCAAGCCAGGGTGAGCTTTTGGGTGGGATTACCCAAGCCGGTCCAAACCACAGATGTTCTTACATCTAAGTTCACCATTCATCGTTTTGAAGATTAACTTGAGATTCACACAAAATCCCAGCGGTATAGACAAGGCACTCAGCCGACGCCGGCCCTGTCTTACTAGCAGCACCTGTGGCATCCCGCTCTGACAGCCCAGGAGATCCTCCTCGGGCCGGGCATCATCTGGTGTAGTATCTATCAGTCATGAACGATCATTTAAAGTGAGACTGGGGACCAGGGAAGGAGCTCGATGCTAGAATATTTGCTCAGCAAAATGTGCCCACCCTTGTGCCCACCGATGGATGGTGGTATGGGATGCCCTTGGAACAGGGCACAGGTTGTTGGATGAGACACATGGACGGGCGGGGCCAGGTACTGTAAACCTGATGGTGTGCAGGACCTTCCCAGGAGTCCCCCTGCTGAGGGCGGCTCAGCTGCACCAAGCAGTGTGCATGGGAGGGTTAAGGGGGACATTTTAAAATTTTATTTATGTGAGTACTCTGTAACTGTGTTCTCAGACACACCAGAAGAGGGCATCAGATCCCATTACAGATGGTTGTGAGCCACCATGTGGTTGCTGGGAATTGAACTCAGGACCTCTGGAAGAGCAGACAGTGCTCTTAACCACTGAGCCATCTCTCCAGCTCCCTAAGTGAGATTTTTTTTTTTTCTTTTCTTTTTTCCGGAGCTGGGGACCGAACCCAGGGCCTTTCGCTCGCTAGGCAAGCGCTCTACCACTGAGCTAAATCCCCAACCCCGAGATTTTTTTTTTAAAGAAAATTTTAACATTATTTACTGTATGTGGAGGCCAGAGGGACACCTTTACCCTCTACCACGTGGGTCCCAGAGACTGAACTCCAAGTCTGAACTCGGCAGCAGTGCCTTGACTGAGTCATCCTCCTCACCCCTAAATGGGGGTTTTAAAGAGTGGGGTACACATGTCTTGTTAAAACATCTGGTGGCTGGTACATCCATGCCGTGGGGTCAGGGGTGGGGAGGATGGGAGGAAACAAGGGAAAAGCTCACGAAAACTATCCTATCCTCTACTTGGACAGATGTGGCATGCGGTCCAGCTCTAAAGGTGAGGCTGAAGACAGTAGGTGTGCTCCAGTCTGGTGTAGGAGGAAGAAAGAGGGGCAGATGGCCCATCCATGCTGGGGTATGGAGTCCCCACTTCCCCACAGCAGAGAACTCAGTGTTGCTTGCTCCCCAGGTTCGAACCAGGTCTGTGGCTATTCAGGTGGAGAGAAAGCCACTCCCATCCTTTTTCAGAAAGGGCAACAGTGGGCACTTTCTTGGAGTTTGTCTCCATGACTCTTTGCCTTTTAGAGTTTTTTATAGGGGATCAGAAGGGTGGCAGGATGGGACACACCCACCCATGTGTGCACAACCCTGTTGCCCTGCCAAGCTCCAGCCACCACGGATAGAAGCTACAGTGGCTCGTAGGCATCACTCAGCCATATTCACATGCTTGGAGCATGCCTGACTGTCAGGGAGCTGGGTATTCCCTAGAGCCTGGGGCTACGGAAAGATAACATGCTCACTTCAAGTAGTACAGAATTGCTGCTCTATTAAATCTCAGATCAAGAGGGAAATAATGAGAGATTTCCATTTCCCTTTATGAGTTTGGTCTTTGTTTTCAGATTCCAGTACAGAAAATTAAGCAGTCAGTATTTAAAAGGAATGAACGAAAGAAAGGTTGTGCACGAAAGAGCCTCTCCACCTGGCAAGGCGACCCTAGGCCTGGGGAATTGGCTTCCCACGAGCAGAATTGCTTTCTACGATGGGACTCTGCTCCTGGGGTCCTCACTGCTTGGCAGCTTGAAAAATACATCTGAGCACTAAGGAAATCACACTAAGCCTCCAGACTGTGTTGCTATTCTCAATCTATCTGTTCGTCCCTTTTTAGATGTGTGGTCCAGCCCTGAGAACCCAGGGAAGGGGCCAGTGAGTGGAACACAGGCCAGAAGCAGACTGTGCCCTTGGGAGGCAGCCTTGGACTTGCACTTCCTCTAACTTCTTCTTTTCCTCCACCTACATCAGTGGCAACGAATAACCTGTGCCCTGTTGTGAAGATCAAGGAAGGTTATTCCTACAACGTATGATGGAACCCTTTGCCAGCACATCTTTCTCAGTGAATAACACAAGTTCCTTTTTTACTGCCCCAACCCAGCAGGCACCCTGATCCTTCCTCTCTTACACCCTCCCCACCACTCAATAATTCCTCCATAGGAGCTCCAAGCAGCTTTTGAGCCTGTAAACTCCCCTCTGTCACCTCTGCATGAACCACAGTCACTACCATGCCCTAGCTTACACCATGGGCTCTGCAGCCTGTGTCCCCTATACCAGCCAGGCCCCAATTAGTTCACGGTACAGCCTACGAACTGTACAGATGCTGTTTCTCCTACTTCTGCCAGCCTACGAGACTTTAGAAACTTTCTGCTGCGTCTGGATGAAGACCAATGCCTGCTGTATGGTGAAGGGCGTTCTGGATGGACTGACTCCCTTATCCCCACTGGCCTCTGCCCTGCCCTGGTTCCTGCTTTCTCTACTCTACAGCTCAGCCATGTTGGCTTTCCACGACAGCCCAGAGCCCTTGCTCTGCCTCCGTCCCAGGATCTCACTGTGCTGCAGCTTTGACTGGGGTGCATCTGACTACACAGTCTTCCTCACTGGCCTAGATGCCCTTTAGACCCTTCTTCCGGTCAGGCTTCTCTTGCCTTACCCAGTAGCAACTTCCATTGCAGGCTCTTGCGTCCTCCTCCTGTCTGTCCCGGTTGTGTTTTTGTCCTCTGCTGCGTGTGATGGACCACTGTGGCTGTCCCTACCAGGCTGTCAGACAGGACAGAGGCCATGCCTGTTAGGACTATCTTCAGGAAGCAGGAAGGAAGGAAGGGGAGCCCCTACACAGACACGCACTTCGCAGCATGAGCCAGGTCTAGGCATGAGGTCCACCCCAAGCAGTTTTATGAGTGGGATGCTGGGAGGTTAGACTGGGGAGAGGCATAGTTAGTGTATAAGTGTGGGGTCGCCAGAGGAGGTTGCACTACTGGCTGGGCTGGGGCGCTTATTCTTAAGAAATGAAACATGAGGCCAGCAGGGCAGGCCTCAGAAATGATGTAACACATCCTTTGCTAAGGTAGGCAGCAGAGATGTCCATCTTACCGTCACATGAGCATCCCCGGGGTGCATCCTGAAGGTTACCTGTGTAGTATCTGTTTTAGTGCTGACTCCAGTGTCTCCCCCCACCAACAAATGTCCTCATAATACATACTTCAGTTATGCCCAGGAAGCCAAGGCCACGTGTCCCCTTCCCTGATCACAGCCAAGAGCCAGAGAGCCTGACAAAAACTCTCTCAAGGGGCATACGCACAGCTTGATTGGCAGAGTTTACCCAGCACCCAATAGCCTTGGATTCCATCCTCAGCGCTGTATAATCCAGGGGAAAAAGAGCACTCCCATAATTCCAGCACTTGGCAAACAGAGGCGGGGAACTGGGGACTTAGTGGCATCTTCAACTCCATGGTAAGACAACTCAGGCCACATGAGACTCTGTCTCAAAAATAAAAGTATAAATTAAAAGGCTCTTAAAGCCAGGAAGATCAAACCCCAGGTGCCTTTGCCTTGGTCCCCATGAGTTCTCACTGGGCTCCTGACACACCAATCCCGCTACACCTTCGCAGGGCACTCACCCCACTGCTTCTGAAGCTGCTTGAAGTGGGGAGCTAGAGGGAGCTTACAGGAAAGGACACTGTCTTGAAAGCAGGCCTGCCTTCTCTCAGGACAGCCATCTGGAGCAAATGGCCACACACTCCTGGAAGAACCCTGGGTCTTTTCAGGACTGTCATTCACCGCCCGGAGACTCAAGCTCATGGCACTTTGCCAACTTGAGAGGGGAGGTCACCTTCGGAGACTCCGCACCAGCAGGCCCAAGCTACCTAACTGTGCCCCATTAGTGACAGTAACGGTGGCTATGTACTTCTTTATTTTTACTTTTTCGAGATAAGATCTTGCCTGGTGGCCTAGGCTGTACCTAAATTCCTCCTATGTCAGCCTCAAGAGCAGCTGGGACTACAGGTACAAACCGCTTAGGGTAGTCATTGAAACGTATTTGGTGCTTCCATATACAATGAACATTACCCATAGGTGCTGTTTTAGGCTAAGACGATCTGAATTCTATACTCCCAGATTACATGGTGGAAAGAGAAGCAATCCCAAAAGTTGTCCTCTGCCTGCTCCCCCATGTTGTGGTACAAGTATACACCCACCTATATAAGCCCCCCAACACACAATGCTACCAAATGGGTCATGGTCGTTTCCCAAAATATCCAATGCGTGGAAACTGATGGATGAGACTTTGTCCATAGGAGCCACACTGCAGGTGACACTGGTGAGGGGCTGTCCATCCTCCGAAACGAAGCAGGGAAACACAGCGGCTGCACAGCATGGTCGCGTGCACAGCATGGTCCCAGCACATGCACAGGCTATATGAGGCAGGAACCCCCGAGGGTCTGCTTATTCCCACACACTGCCTGACCCTTGAAAGCAAAGCCACACAAGACGACGACATCACACTGTGCTGCAGGGAAAGCTGTGCCAGCAATAAAAAAACGACGATGATGTAAATGGAAAAGGGGACGAAAAATACTGACAAAGCTGTACAGGTAACGAGACGGGTGATGGACACAATACACTTAAAACCAATAGCTCGTAAACCGTCTGCATCGTCTGAAGTCGGCAAGCTACCGCATAAATATGTATGTGCGCGTAATGGATTCGGAAGTCTATCTACGCATAGAAGATTTCTGGGAAAGTATCAGCTGGAATGTAAATCAGATAGTGCTAAGTCAAAATCTACTTTATATTGATGGAGTAGGTGTCTGTGTGTATCTCTGTGTGTGTCTGTCTGTCTCTCTGTGTGTCTGTGTGTCTCTGTGTGTGTCTCTGTGTGTGTCTGTCTATCTGTGTGTGTCTCTCTGTCTGTCTATCTGTGTGTCTGTGTGTCTACGTCTGTGTCTGTATGTGTCTTTGTATGCACATAACCACCCAACTCATGTGTGGAGGCCAGACATTGTGGGAGTCAGTTCTTTCCTTGTACCCTGTGGGTTCTATGACTCAAATAAGGATCATCGGGCATGGTAGTAAATGCCATTATCTACTGAGCCATTTTGCTGGCCCTGAGATCTATTTCAAATAGATAAGCAGTAGGGCGAGGGCTATGGCCAAGTGCAGAGCACTTGCCTAGGACGTGTGATGCCCTGAGTTCAGTTCCCAGCACCAGGATAAGCAGAATTCCTTTTACTCCCTTTCCCCCTTCCCTCCCTCCCTTCATTCTGGGCTGGGGACAGAGCCCAGGACCTCACGAATGCTATAGCAGTAGGTGCTCTACTGCTGAGTGACAGCCGTAACCCCAGAATCCCTATTGAAAAGAAGTCTATGCTGAACACTTTGGGAAAGATGCTTTACTGGATTAGAGCTGGGCTTCTGCAGGCCAGGTAAAGCTGACAGCACATGGGTTTACAGATCAACTGGGTGGAATGAGGAGTCAGGCCAGGTGGTATCACTGGGTCAACAAACCCACTGATCGCAGGCTCAGCCTTGATCTCTAAGACATCATCAGCTGAGCCTACAGCTGCACTTCTGCCCTTTTAGGCAGATGAGTTGAGAACAGTCTTGTTGCCATAGATTCAGTACTGGGACCCCAAGTTCCACTGCCAAGCAACTTAATACGTATAGTTCAGATATTGATGTGCATGTTTTAAATATTTCAAGTTTATGTGGTGCTAACACTGAGCTGGGCACCAAAGGCACTGCTTCAAGGAGTCTCTCATTTAACTTCCGGAGCATCTCCTGAAGCAGGGATTTGAAATCCTGTCTTTTGAACAAGAGATCTGGATAACTTGGCCATGGGAGCTAGAGTGTGAGCCTTGTTCTGTCGGAGACACAGATGTTGGGTTGGCTGCAGCTGACAGACCTATTTGGGAAGGGCATTTCTCCTTCTACATGGACCCAATTTCATGCTCTCCACCCAGTGTGAAGGCAGGAATGAGATCCCTGGACCCCACAACTCATCCAGAGATCCAAACAAGGTAGAGCCTCACATGGGAGAGGACACAGCCTAGCCCTGCCTTCCCAAGCATTAGGGCATCGCCCAGGCAGCCAGCAAAGCCAAAGGACCCTTAGGTTCCAGCTATTACCCTGACCACATTCAAATGCTGTCATAAACAGAGCCCCAAAGGACACAGCCATCACTGGTTGGCCTAAGACAGAAGCTAGGAAGTAGCTGAGCTGCCCTGCAGAAGGACTTCCAACCCTAATGTCCCAGTGTGGAACTTGCAGTCCCATCCTGTCTTCAGCCTCTGCCAGGCTCCCTCCATCAGAGCCACTGGTATCATAGGGACCATCGCAAGCTCCAGACCTGTGCCAGCCCTCATTCCCCAACACCCCATAAAATGACACCACCATCATATCCAAAACACCTCCCTCCACCTGCCACTCACACAGTCACCACAGTGTCCCCAGCAGAGGGGAGGGTTAAAAAGGCAAACTCATGATTATTAACATCCACACAGCCCATATCAGGAAATCATGGCTAGAATGTGACTTTGCACTGTTTCTGTGTCATCATGCTGTATATGTGATCAAGACATTGAGGTGAGGCCCTGCCTAATTTGGGCACCAAGGACAGTGCCCAGTATGCCCTCTTTTTAATCCTTTCTAGTCCTAATGAATTTCCGCATCCCATTCCAGACCATGAGATTGAATTTGAAGTTTCTGTCTTCTTTCCAGTGGTGCATAGAAGTGGGGGGTGTGCAGGGTGTATGGGGGGACACAGTGGGGACAGGGGACGGGGTATGCAGTGTGGGTATAGGAACACGGTGTTGGGCAGAGACAGTTTCAACAAGGACTTGGGCAAAGAGGGGAGAGTCATCCAGTCAGAAGCTGGGAGGAAGACAACAGAAGTCCTAATACTGAGCAATTAAACAGGACGTGAGGCCCACGGCTTCTGGTCCCAGCAATGAACTCAATAGGGTGGGTGTTAGGGGAAGGTGTTAGGTGTGTGCCCAGCATGAGGTACTAGAAACATACCATGTGGGCCACTGTAGAGGTATTTGCTACCAAACCTGACAACCTTGGTTCAATCCACATGGTGGAAAGAAAGGATCGGCTTTCCAAAGTTGTCTCCCCGCTGACCTCCACACACATGCTGTGGGAGGTCACACACATATGCTATGTACACACACATAAGCACACACATAATAAATAATTTAAAAAAGTAACAACAACAACAAAGTTCCCGTGATGTGGGTGTGTAATCCCAAAATTCAGAAGACTGAGAGAGGGGGGGTTGTGAGTTCTAGGTCAGCCTGAGCTACACAGTGTGACCTTGTCTCAAAGAAAAGCCAAAAGCAAAGAGAGGAAGGAGGGGAAGAGGAAGCAGCAGGGGAAAAGGGTTGGGGCAGGGGAGCAACTACAGTATTAAAGACAACTGAGAAAGTGTGCCTGGCACAGCCCTGAGACCCCAGGACAATGTGGGACCTGGCACAGTTCTGGGCCACGGACACACAAACCTTGGCCTGAGTGTGAACAGAACAGTGAGTGTGACCAAGCCCAGAGGGAGATTCATAGGAACACATAGCAAAGAGGAATTACACACACAATCACAGAGGGCACAGGGAACAGCCAGGGGCAGCTTCCTGAAGTAGTCATCCCCGATAAAGATGGATGTCAGCCTGGAGGCTGGGAAGCCCCCACGTGCCTGTTTCTACCAAGGCCCTACCATGGCTGCCAGTCTGCCACTCCACGTGGGGTTCGACTGTCAGGGGGCCATCAGAATCTGTGCCCAGAGAGGAGGGGCACGTGCAGTGGGAAAAGCACAATCAACAGAAGGTATCTGTTTCAAACAATATTTTTAAATTTCAGATAGTATGGAGAAAAAATATAGAAGGTTCCTATATTTATAGACAGGGACCCCCATTTGCAGTTTGCACAGTTAAACAACTGCTCCAGAGCCTTCCAGAAAAAAAAAGGGGTTCAATAGCTCCTGGTGAGGAGACCATGGAGGGACTCATGTGCTTTAACCATCAAAGGAGATAAGCCTGAGTCTCACAGAGTATGTAGAGTGGGAGACAAGCAATAATTCTGACTCTCCCCAGGCAGGGGTGCCAAGGACTGGAAACGAACACGCACGCACGCACGCACACGTAATTCTCCCAGAGTCCCTCAGGCCTTCCCTGTGCCTAAACCAACCAACCGTCCTGGGTAAGGCAAATCCTTCCTGAAGGCTTCATCATCTCCTAGTTCCAAAGGCCACTTCTTGCTTCTACACTCAACTTGCTAGCCGTGGCACTTAGAACTGTGAAGACCTGAGCCACAAATACCCTGTCTCAATCACCAGAGGACTAAGGGTCAGGCCGGTTACCACTGGGGACCAGCACAGGCAGGCCAGGTGGCTCTAAATCCAGTTTCACCTTTGCAAATCAAATCACTTCCAGGCCAGGAGGCAGTGAGGGGAAGGGAAGGCCCAGGTGGTGGAGACAACTGAACTCACATCGATCTCGCTCCTTGCTGTGTGGTTACTTAGAGTTACAACTCGCAACAACGATAATAGCTGCCACTTATTGAGCAGGTATTCGGCGACATTCCAGTGCTCAGCATACATTATCATTATCGAATTTAATCTCAGTGACATTCACAACAACCCTGCAAGGGAGGCTTAATGAGCTGAACTAGGAACTGAAGGCCCTGAGACTCTGGGCTGCTCAGCCAAATTCACACATGGAGGAGAGGGCAGAACTAGATTGGGACCCTGAGACCCTGGTGGGTGAGACTAAAGTAAGGACTTGGATTGGGGGTGTGGCTCAGTGGCAGGTAACACGGATAAAACCCTGATTTGATTCATCACTGGACGATGTGCACCAGTATACGGGGGTTGGGAGGGGGATACTTACATAAGTAAGTCGTGCTTTGTGTTGGACCCAGATCAACATGGATTATGAGACTGATGTCCAGGTGCTGGAATTCTCATCGGGCTCACACGGGTTAGTAACTGAAGGGTTCAGCTTCCCTCCCAACCTTGCCCCTCACCTGAGGTCTAGTGCCTACACATTAAAAAAGGATGTTTCTAGGCTCAAAAACTGGGAACACAGAGGATAGAACTATCCTTCCTTGAAGATAAACTTCCCAGACAAACTGCTGGCCACAACAGAATGTAATCCCTAATCAGGCCTCAGGTTCTGGTTACCCAGGCCTCTCACAGATAATCTCTCATCAAGAGGCTCCGCCATCTCTCTGTAGGTGCTGGGATGGCAAATGAGGTCTACTGCATCTGGTTTTTAACGTGGGTCCTGGGGAGCCGGACTCAGGTTGTCAGATTTGCATGGCAAAGGCTTTTGTGCACTGAGGCAGGATGGCAGCCCAGGAACAGGCGTGGAGAAAACACCCACACTTAATCCCAGCATAGAGGGATTGAAGCAAAAAATACTGCAATAAGAAAAAAGAAAACAAGAGGAAAAGGCTTTCATATGCTAAAGAGGCTGGTGATGTCTAAGTCAGCTCAGGAATGGGCCTGGTCAACAGAAAGACCGAGCTTGCTTAGAGGGTCAGGACTGTATCCCCACCCTTTAACCCCAGAGAGGAGAATCAGGTGTCATGGGCAACAATGTAACCAGTCCTGTCAGCATCCATTAAAAGGAGGAGAATGGGTTCCAGGACAGTGAAACATAAGGAAGTCCCTACAAAGAGGCTTTCCACCTTCCCCACACGCCATCCCACACATCTATTCATCTGACTGTCCTTCCTAACAAACCAGAAGGGCATCTCCCTGAACGCCGTGAGCCACCCCAGCAAGCCAGTCTAACACAAGAGAGCAATGTGGCTGGTGGCCTGGCACTGCACAGGTGACCAGCATCTGAAGTGAGCTTTGTGGAACTGATCCCTTACCTGCGGCACCTGACCAGAGATCTCCCAACCATAGAATCTGCTACTCAGCTGATCTCTGAACATTTAGGGATCACTCTTGCTTGTTTCTCTTCGTATTTAGGGCCTGATCCCCAGAACGGAGACACCCAAGCTTGCTTTTGGAAGGTTCATGGTCTTTGTGTGAGGGTAGGTCAGAAGCCTCTGCTAACTCTGGACATTCACCCAGAATTTGGATAACTATCACCTGAGCTTAGGGACAATGACAATGAGGCTCTGGATTAAACAAAAGAAATAGGGGTTGGGGATTTGGCTCAGTGGTAGAGTGCTTGCCTAGCAAGCGCAAGGCCCTGGGTTCAGTCCCCAGCTCCAAAACAAAAAAACAAAAAACAAAAACAAAAGAAACACAGTAAAGTCCACAGACTGCTGGGGAAAGAGACAGTAGACTTCTGGACATGTAGCAAAAGGGGTGGGGGGAAGGAGAGAGGCTCCCCCTGTTTGGTCCAGCTTTCTCTCTCCAGCCTTGTCTCTCTCTAAGATCAGCAAGCCTGTCACACCAGCCTTGTGTTTTACTGTCTACTCTCGTCTCTGTGGCGACTCTCCTGTCTCCAAGGTTTTTGTCCAGACTGAGCCTCATGTTTGCCTGGCAAACATCTTCACATCCTTAAAACACATCTGAAAGTCTCTTCCTCCCTGGCTCCTTCCTTGAGCTCCTCCAAGAGGCACTAATGTCTTCCCTGGTCCCCTTTCAGGTGTGAGGCCATCCCCAGAGCAGTGCTGACCACGTCACACTGGATAGTCTCCTCCTTGACCAGCTCCCTCAGACACTATGGCTCTGGTGAATACCAGGGAGTCAAACCCAAGGCTTTGCACATGCCAGGCAAGCGCTCTTTCCTGAACCATGCTCCAGACTCACATTGTTCATAGTTGGTTCCCAGTGTTCAGCGGGAGCCTGGGTTGCCTGGCATGGGAGGGGAGGTTAAGGGCTAAACACAATGAACTTCCCTCATGCCTGGAGCCTCTGGTCTATGGAACATTTAAGGAGGGGAGAGATGTAACTTCAGAGACTCACTCACTCTTACAGCTAATCTGGCCTCTGCGTTCTTAGAACTTCTTTTTCCAGAACATTCTCAGGGTATGTTGACGGTATAGTGGTGAATGTAGCTGTCTTCCAGAACATTTCCAGATACTCATAGAATTCCTGGATCTCCATGGCTTTAGAAGTTAGGAAGGTAAACAAAGCTTATTCAGAGAGTTGGCCAGCAGTTTTCGGGGAGGAAGAAGAGATAGGGTATGGACTTTGGTATTTCAGACTTCTAAAATCCCTCCGAAGGACTGTCCATCACAGCTACATCGGTAAGGTCTGGAAGGAAGGTCAGGGCAGCAGACACCAGGACAAGGGACGACACACAGACCGTATTACAGAAGCAACAGAACTCGGGTGTGGGGATGGGGGCCTTGGGCTCAGCATCCTTCCAATATTGGGGAGTATACAGTACTGTTGATTCAACATCCCCAGAACAGACTTGTGGGGAGGGGCCAGGCCTTGCCCTTATTTACAGAACCCACAAACGTTCATGTGAAGGGAAGCAAACAGAGCCAGCTAATGGCTGACCCTGGGGAGCACCCCAAGGCTCAGGACAGAGGTGGCCGTGAGGCTTGGTGGCAGGGCCTGGTGCAGGTAGAATGGGAGAAGGCACAGCTCAGCTGTGCTTCCAGAGGCTCACTGGGTACTCTTAGACAGCCAGTCAGGAAGCGGCCTTGAGTGGGGAGGTCTCAGACCCGAGGAAACAGTGATGTAATGGGTGAGATGGACAGGATGACAGGATGGACAACATACAAAGAGGAAGGACGACTATTGCTGCGCCCAGAGCATAAGTCAGGCAGCTCAAGGCTGCTGGACCTGGGAGGCTGGACCACAGGGAGCAAAGTGAGGAGTCGGGAGGCCTGATGTAGCTACGGGTCAAAATGACCAATCCACAGCACCCCCCGAAACACAGTCAACACAGATCCCTAGCCAAAGTCAGTAGGTTGCCCCCAGGCCCTAGTCCCCAGACCCCTATGCCCCAGCCCCCAGTCCCCAGCCCCTAGTCCCCAGCCCCCTATGCCCCAGCCCCCAGACCCTATTCCCCAGTCTCCTATTCCCCAGCCCCCCAGCCCCCCAGCCCCCAGCATGGGACCTGTACTTTGTCAGCTCTACCTCGTCCTAGAAGAACATCAAGGGCCCCTCTGGCCTCCAAGGATTACATTAGTCCCGTCCCCCTCTTTCCAGCTATGTAGACACAGCCAGTAGGTACCTTTGGGAACTGTTTTGTTTTCTTTGGAAAAAAAAAAATCCAGCAGACTAGACAAACATCCCAGAGCTTCTAACAGTCTTTGGGCAATGGTACTAATAGCTAATTAGGGACCCTGGTGACGGCAGGCCTGGAGTTTCATGGGAGACAATGACAAGACAGGGTTAGGCGGAGAAAGACCCGCGGGGCGGAGTTGGTGCCAATTACCCTAGGAAGTCAACTCGCTGCCTCCCCTGCCCCCACAGAAGGAAGCAGAGGCCCCGACACCACATGGAGGCACTTAGACTTTGTCCTGCAAACAGTGGGGAACCTTGGAAGGCTTTTGGGAGACTCGGAGTATGGTGTGAGCAGAGCAAAGTAGAAGAGGGCAGGAGCAGAGAGATGAGCCGGAATTAGAGCCAGTACTTGGAGACCGGCAAGGGACCCTACCACAGCAGCTCGGCAGCAGCTCAGTCCTTCCCTGAACCCAGGGGCTTGGGTCTCATACCTTATAAGACCCACTATACTCCTGACTGCATTCTGGTGGTGGTGGAGTCAGGATTTCTCTGCAGAGCCCTGGCTGTCCTAGTACTAGCTCTGTTCTTGGCCGGCCTTGAACTCACAGAGATCCACCTGCCTCTGCCCCTGAGTACCACCCAGCTCTTGTCTAATTTTGAATGTGGTTTCTAACAAGGGTCTCTGGAAGTCCAGCTCCTCCCTCCGCTTGCTCACGTTCTTTATCTGTCTGCATTCATGGGAAGAAATGTCCCGGGCTGGGGATTTAGCTCAGTGGTAGAACGCTTACCTAGGAAGTGCAAGGCCCTGGGTTCGGTCCCCAGCTCCGGAAAAAAAAGAACAAAAAAAAAAAAAAAAAAAAAAAAAAAAAAAAAAAGAAATGTCCCTCTCCCTGGAGGTAGATAAAAGTGAGAAACAAATTCTGAAGGAAAGGGGCGAGAGGGTCTCCCTCCCTGCCAAAGCATCTGATAAAGCCACAATTCTTTGTTTTGGGGCAGGTGGTTAGGGATGGAGCATAGGGGCCTCATGTCTAACCAAGTAATCGACCATTGAGTTATTTCCCTAGCCCTTGGTCTTTTGAGACTGCAGTTTCCACCTATACCATTCTGAATGCACCTAATCTTGTTTGATTCTGAGGCTAGAGGTACAGGGAGCCTAGGGGAGGAGAACCAATTCTCCCCTCCCCCACCCTGCTCCCCTTCAACAGAGCTGTCCTGGCGCCCCGTTGCAGAGGGACAAGCCACACACACTGTGGGCTGTGGTCGGTGAGCATCTGACAGCCGTGGGGAGAAGTATCCAGCAATAAAGGTGTGAAAGCAAGAAGAATCGCAGGCCTGCCTTAGTGCGGCAGCTGGCAGGGCAGCCGGAGAGGTGCAGCACATGGCGCTGGGCCACGTCGCGGACTGGAAATGTCATTATCTGCTATTTACCACGGCAGAGGACAAGTGAGTGCACAGGATTACCTCTGCTAAGAGTGAGCCACTAAACAGATTGCCCAGAGGCACTTCCTGCCACAGGAGCCTTGCACAGCTCTACCCACCACACCAGGAGGAAGGAGCTGAGACTACAGCAGCCAGGGGCCTTAGGAGGAGGTGGGTGGTAGGCACACGTGGTCGAGGTGGGGAAGTGTGTCACTGTGACCTAGCCTGGGCAAGTCCTCAGAGCCCGGACTGGTTTCCTTCCCACCCTTGGGCTACAGAAGCTCTTATTCACTCAATTAGGTGATAAGCCTCAGGGAGACTCAAACCAGATCCCTACAAACTCCCTGTGTCTGTCCAGACATCTCCAGATCATGACAAACCAGGTCAGACTGCGTCAACCGCCACAGGAGCCAATGCTGGCAGCCGCTCCCTACTCTGTAATCTGCCATGGGCGTTGGAGTTGCTTCTGGCATTGGGGTACCCCACTTATAAGGTGGCACCTATGTCTCCTTCTTTTTGGGGGCGGTCTCCTGAATATTTTCAACTCTCTTCCCTTGTCACAAGTTATGGAGGTAACATCTGAACTAAGTGAGCTACCATGGGTGAGCTGTGTCTCCCAGCATCTATTTCTCCATTTGGAAAATGGGCTAAACACACTGCCTTTTGCCGCTCAGTTAACAGTGGTGGGCTGTGGGGACTCAGAACAGAGGGACTCTCAGAGCACACCAACCCATGTGGGCTTTCTCCTGACCCCACAGACATGAGTCCTGAGCTCAAGAGAGCTAGGAAGCAAACTAGAGCAGCTTCAAAGCCTCCCCCAAAAGAGCCAGGTGGTGGTGGCATATGCCTTTAATCCCAGCTCTCATGAGGCAGAGGCAGGCAGATGATCTCTGTGAGTTCAAGGCTAGCCTGGTATATAGATCGAGTTCCAGGACAGCTAGAGAAACCATGACTGGGAAAAACAAAAACAAAACCAACATCCACAAAAAGCCCCAGAAGCACCCTCAGACAGGTGGAGAGGTCACGGGGAGGGCAGTGCAGAGGTCACGGTGTGGGCGCTTCAGTTCCCTGCCCTAGCTGCCTCACACCAACTCCCAGTCTGTGAATGGTAACTGGGTGGGCCTGAGCGCCACAGGATGAAACTGCTCAGAAGAGCCTACAATACTGTCTACTACAACCCTTTCCTCTCACAGTAGGTCTTGAGGGGAGTGGAGGGAGAATGTGTGTGTGTGGGGGGGGGGAGGGTGATGTTTTTCATTCAAGGTCACATCGGAGGGACAGGACCCTCCTTCCATATATGGCCTATAGTAGTGAGTGTAGGAGGGCAGATGCGGATGGCCTTAGATAACAGGATTCCCAGCCACCCCTCAGAAGGACCAAGGAGCCTTCAGGAGATAAACTTGAACTGCCCCACCTGGTTTTCAGACACGGGTGGGCATGATTGTGCTGGCAGTGTACAGGAGGCAAGATGCGGGGCCTGTGGGTCCCAGGAAGAGAGCAGACTAAGGAGCAGGACGGGAGATGTCTGCTGTCTAAGGGGCAGGCATCTACTCCCCTCAGTCCAGCCCTGGCCCCAGCAGGCTTCGAGTAACTGGGAAGGAGGGGCTGCAGAGCAGTGTGGGAAATTCCCTTATATTATTACATAGTTCCTAAAAACAGAATTGGATTGTTTTGCGTGTGTGTGGGTGTGGGGGTGTTGATTTCGATGTGATATGAGGTGAAAACATAAACAAAAGAAACTACAGAATAAGAAATATATTTAGTTTCATCAAGAAAATACACAGACATGGCCAGGCACTGGGGTAGAGGTAGGTGGAGGCCTGCGAGCCCATCTCTTGGTGGGGTGAGGGTGGGAAGACTAGAAATCAAGGCTATTCCCAGCTACACAGCAAGTTTCAGGCCAGCCTGGATTTCTTTGCAAGATCCTGTCTTGAGAACAACCTTTCCCCAACACATATACATGTATAGATGGCATACACCCTCTGTGTATAAATAACAGATATAATAATATCTGTAGACACTTGGACATGAGAAGAGAGTCTAGAAGGAAAAACACCCAAACTCTTAGGGCTAGTACTGGGTAAATATTTCACCTACATTTGTATAAACTCTAACTCTCCAGCAGTCATTGCGCACAAGACACCATCTCTGAGAGCATATCATGGGCCTGGCTCATTTCTACCCTCACAACCACACTCCAAGGCAGGAACTTTGATTTCACCCAATTTCCAGGTGAGAAAAATCGAGGCAGGAGAACACAGACAACTGAATCCAGTAGTCTAAACTGCTGGACTCTAGAATCTATTATCTTTTAAGAGTCCAGGAAGAGATGGCCAGGAATGTAGCTCAGTGACAGAGCCCTTGCCTTGAGGTCCTGGGCCCATATCCTGCATGATAAATAAATCCAGGGAAAGGTGAGTCTCAAGGTAAAAAGGGACAGCCTTGCTGGGTCTTTAAGACGCAGCCTGGACTACTCGCCCACTCCCAGCAATAGCATGACCAGGGGAGAACAAAGCTGCTTTCCTTTTCACATCTGCAGTACTGGGGTGAAGCCAGGGCCTCGTACTGAGCAAGCTCTCCCACTAAGCCACATCTCTAGACCCCTTCCTATCCTCTGGAGCCATCAGGTGCCCTGGGCTAAGAGAGGGAGGGCCAGAAAGCAAGCTGTGCCACTGTTCAGCACTGCCACTGTGATGCCAGGCAGGGAAGGACAATGCACAAACTGGACATGGCCGAGCTCTGGTAAACCATTGTGGATATTCCACTTGAAATTCCTACTATTTCACCCACCAGAACCTCCTCTTTGCATTTGTTTTCGATCCTTGTAAGATCCACTCTAGCCACCGGTTCTCCAAAGCGGGGGAGACCCCTGATCTAGGGCCTGGTGTAGGGAGGACCAGGTCGGCCAATGTGTTCACGCAAGACTCCAGAATAGCCAGGGAGGTGGCAGGCATCTCAGGGTTTGGAATTGGAGTTGAAGCTGGAGTATTTGCACTGTAGGGGAGTAGGATGCTGGCTGGGGCTTAGGCTGAAAGCTCATGCTGGGGTGAGATCCTGCCCTTAGGTCTTGGTGGCTGAGCCTGGGGTGGTCTGTGCCCTGCTGTTGAAGATGGCAGCACTCCTCCCGAGTGCTGAGGAGCTAGGCAGGGAAGAAGACTCAACTCATATTCTCTCTTCATGTTCCTTTTATCCCTCTGTTCCTTGTGTCCCACTGGACAGCTTTGTGGGCTCACAAGGTAGTCCCTCCTTAGTTTTGCCCCACCCTCGACCTGGATGACCTTGCCACACACAACAGATGTTCAGCAACTGGTCCTAGCTCACTTCCTGTATAGAGAAGCTGACACTGAACAGCAGGCTGCCGTGGGATGGTAGGCCACACACTGTCACCTGACAGGCCACACACCCTCACCTACTCCTTTTGCCCTGGGTTCTTTTCAAAGTAGGCTCATGAGCTGAGACAGCCTGCTGGGTAAGGCCATTAAGACCCCACCTGCGGAAGGACTTCATCCCTGATTAGTGTCCCGTTCCTCTCTTGAGAAGTGTACCGGGCTGGAGAGATGGCTCAGCGGTTAAGAACACTGATTGCTCTTCCAGAGGTCCTGAGTTCAAATCCCAGCAACCACATGGTGGCTCACAACCATCTGTAATGAGATCCAATGCCCTCTTCCAAGGTGTCTGAACAGTGTATTCATATACATGAAATAAATAAATCTTAAAGGGGTTGGGGATTTAGCTCAGTGGTAGAGCGCTTGCCTAGGAAGCGCAAGGCCCTGGGTTCGGTCCCCAGCTCCGGAAAAAAAAAAAAAGAGAGAAGTGTACCTAGCCAGTTCCCATGGTGGTTTGGGGGATAAAGTGGGTGGGGGAGGGGAGAGCTGGCATGGAGGCAGCTGTCATTACTGGAAACCTTTCTTAAAGACAGGGTCTTCTATAGCCCAGACTGGCCTTGAACTTGCTGTAGAGTTGAATGAAGAGGATGACCTCGGTGTGTGCCAAGAGTCAGAGTCTATGTGGTGCTTTGATCAAACCCAGCGCTTCAGACTCAAGAACTCTGCCAACTGAGGCACGGTCCCTAGACCCCAGTGATTCGAACTTGTTTCATAAATTTCTCTTCCTTGTTTTGGAATATGCTGGTGCTCTCTACCCTAATCTAGGCCCTGGCTACTGTTTTCCCTTTTGAGACACAAGCTGGTTTTTGTAGCCGGGGCAAGTTTGGAACTCTGAGTCGTCATCTTTCAGCCTCCAAAGCGGTAGGATGGTAGGTATGTGCCACCACACCTGGTCCCTGGTCCCTGCTGCATGGGAAGTTCAGTTGTCAGTGCATTCCCGTCAACCCACCACAATGGCCCCAGATCTCCTCGAGATATCTGTGTGGACGTTGCCTCTCTCACAGACCTCAGGGCTGCTCAGCTCTCTTGGGTGGCTCTAGTGATGCAGGAACAAACACAGCTGCTTCAGTCAGCCTGGGTTGAAGCTCCTTTTGTCTTCCTCTCCCCTTAGTCTGCCTTTCTCCCTCTGCTCCTCTTCTCAGTCTCCCAAATACCCAAACTGCCTGCCAGCCCAGGGCCTCTCCAGAGCCATGTCTGCTCTAGCCATGCCCTGTTGGGCACATTTTCGTCACTCCCAACATTGCTCCCCTCGAACAGAGGCTGCTGAGCGTCTCCCCATCGTCTGTCCTGGGGCCTCTCTTTCAGCTCTCTCTCTCGGCGCCCTATCTCCCATCTGAGACCTGTGTACGTGTCAGGCTGGCATCCCTCTCTCTCCCTGGGGAGTCAGATGGGCACAATGTCCAGGGCTGCAGAACCGACAAGCAGGCCCGGGGTGGAAGTCAGTCCATTGAGTTAAGGGCATCGCTGGCCCAGTGGGCTATAGCCTGCCTTCTATCCAGATAACCCTAAGAAGGAGGTCAGGTCAGTGGTGAACAGGATGGACTCTCAACCGCGCCGAGTTCCTTTACTTGGGGAAGAAAGGCCAGCTGCAGGCACAAGGCAGCAGGGTACATGCGCCTTAATGGAGATGTTCTGCCTGCCAACCCCAGGCGAGGTGGATGTTCCAAGATGCAGCTTGGTGTCTGGTCCAATCCTCTGATCCTGACGACAGGAGCCAAGTCAATTCCTGCCAAACAGCCTTGGCGACAGGCGAGCAGCCGGAGTGGGCCCCTCAGGGCAGAGGAATTAAGTGACTCTTTCCGGGAATTTAGGAAACATCAGTAGCCGAACGAAAAAAATCCATCTTTGTAATAAGGCGCAAACACGCATCGCCTTCCACATCAAATTAGGCCGAGGAGGAGAAAGGATGCAGCGAGGCCATTCGGAGGCAGCTAGGATAAATATGCTATCACTCAAGGTGGCTGGCTGCCGTTTCCATGTTTTCTCTCCCCTCTCCACCAGGAGCAGAGGAGCTTAAGATCAGGCTTGGAAAGG
This sequence comes from Rattus norvegicus, assembly GCF_021556685.1. Classification (NCBI taxonomy): domain Eukaryota; kingdom Metazoa; phylum Chordata; class Mammalia; order Rodentia; family Muridae; genus Rattus; species Rattus norvegicus. Next base: position 66,703,991 of record NC_141543.1, read on the forward strand.
GAGGTCAGGGTGGGAGCTCCTTAATGGACTTTCAGCAAATCCCAATTCCCAGCAAAAAAGAAAGAAAAAAAGAAAAGAAGAGAAGAGAAAGGAAAAGAAAATGGCTACCTCTTGACTCTTGCACATTGACTTGACGGCAGCAATGTAAAATCACTCAGCCCCTGTGCACACGGTATGGCGGCTCCCACAGTGGGATGCAGCTATGCCACTGCTCAGTATAATCTCCCTGGGAATTGGAAGCAGGACCTCAGAGAAAGAAGTCTGCACAACAGCACATAGAGTCAGTCACGTTGTTCACAGGAACTCAAATGTGGGAGCACTCAGGGTATCCATCATGGACGAGTGGATCAGCAGAAGTATGGTCATCTTGAAATGCTGGTCCCCTCATAAAGGAGAGGAAGTCAGACAGGCACGTGCTGTGGTGTGGATGACACCTGAGGACGCCAAGCTAATGAATCTGGTGAAATGCAGATTCTGGCTCAGGAGGTTCAAGAGGGCCTGAGAATTCTCACTTCCAGCCGGCATAGGGGGATGTCTGTGTCTCCGGTCCTCAGGCTGTACTCTGAGTAGCTGGCACTGGAATCCTTTGTCTCCTCTGGTGTCTCCACCTGCGGGAGGTGGTCTCTGAGGAATAGCTGGGGAGGACTCCCAAACCCCCACAGGAGCACTTGAGGTCTCTGCTCAGAATCAGCAGGCTTTCTAGGAAGTGCTCCCACCAGCAGATCAGAAGATAGTGATGGGGATGTGGGGACTCTGCTTCCTCAGATTGCCCAGGCAGGGCAGGCAGGGCAGGCAGGGCAGGCAGGAGGGTGACAAGTAGGTGCCATCTGCTCCTCCGTTACTCAGCAGCCACAAAACCTTCACCCTGACCAGAATGGAGTCTGCCCAGGGTTCAGGGGGAATTTGCGCAACCTCTTTATAGCCTGGAGTTACTGCCAGTCTCTACAGCGAGACGCTGATCCTTAGAGCAAAATGGTCTGGAGCCTGTGGCAGGAGGGATGAGGTGTGGACCACACTCTGCCCTGCAGTGTTCTCCCATGCTGGGCTGGGGCCATGATGCCCCTCAGAACTTTTGCTACGGGACTGGAGAAAACCGCGGGCTAACCTCAGGCCTCTGCTCCCAGGATTCAGCACACAGGATCTAGGTTATGTCAGGCTGGCTATCCTGGGCCTTTACTGTGAGATCCATTTGGCTGAGACCAGGAAAAGCTCCAACTGCTTCCTTAGGCTGGTGACCGTCCTGTCCTGGGGTTCAGATGGTCATCCCGTAGCCCGGCACAGCCTCACATGGCTGGGAAGCGGCTGTCTGACTCAGATCAGAGGCAATTAGGAGTACCAGGCCTCTTTAATTAGCCAGCCAGCCCCTCTCCCTTTTCACCACAGCCAGGGAAATGAGGCCAGGCAGCCGGTGTGTGAGTGTGTGTGAAGGCCCAATTACAGAGGGCCACAGCTCCAGGACTGCAGTGCCTTTCCCAGGCACATTCATTAGCTTGTGGCTGACAGACACTGTCAGGGATCTTGCTGGAGAGGCATCAATGTCCCCAGGAGCACCTGAGGATTTGTCCCCAGCCCCTTGGCAACAACTTCCAATGCCATGAATCTTCCCAGCATCCTTTCTCTTCAGCCTGCCCAAGCACACACACCTTCTTGTCTTAGAAGACTCACTCCTCCACACAGCTCTCCGGGTTAAGTTCTTGGAAGCTAGGTCCCTACAGCAGCGGGTGTTACTCTAAAAGATTTTGCTCATCCACCTTGACAGTCAGGACCTGAGGGAAGAATTCCCCCCCTTTTAGATTCCCCTCACCCCTGAGAGAGAGACAGACTGTGCCTGGATGCTGGCACCTGCACACTCACGGGGTCCCTGCTAGCTTGACACCAATGTTGAGAACTGCAAAGGCATTCAGGTCCTTAATATAGTTACATAAATCTTGGAAAACAAAAGACCAACAAAGCAGCAGCTTCAATATGAAGCCCAAGAAGGCACCGATGCTTCTAGACATGGTGGTAACCAGCTGGGATCCCAGCACTCCAAAGGCAGAGGCAGAAGGGCTGAATCGGAGACCACGATGGGCTTGATAATGAGACTCCATCTTAGAGAGAGAGAGAGAGAGAGAGAGAGAGAGAGAGAGAGAGAGAGAGAGAGAGAGAGAAATGGGATCCTGTGTGAGGCCATATCTGATAGGATCTGTCTGTAGAGGAAGACACTGGGGCTCCTGCCCGGTGCCATATGAGGAGGAACGCACCCATCTGGCAGGCCAGGAAGACGCTGAATTGCCTTGGACTTTCCAGCCACCCAAACCACAGGGAAAGCAAGGTCTGTGGTTAAGGCCCCGACTGGCTGATCTGAGCATCACTGTGTCTCCTGTGATTGTCCATGCTCTGTGGCAAACCTCTGAACAGGGAGCCCCCGGGGCAGCCCAGTCACAATGACAGTGACAGCCCCCCCCCCCACCTTTGCTAGGGATGGACCAGGCTATGAAGGGCTTCTCTGTACCAGCTAACCCATCCCTCACATCCATCTGGTGCTGATGGCTACTTTTTGACCCTGTCTTACAGATAAAGAAATGAAGACTGGAAGAGGTGAGGTGAGTTTTACTAGAACACTCCATAGAAGCAAGCTGGGAATGCAACCCAAGCTGGTCCTACAGCTCTAAGTTTCTCTGTTCCTGCTTTGAGGAAGAGAGAAGCACCCCACCCCCAAGCCCCCAATTTGTGGTCACAGTCAGTCATTCAGGAGTTCCAGGAACTTCCCAGGGCCAGTGTGGGAACAGCATGGGGGCCATTCTGAGACATGGGGGAGAGGGGAGTCAAGTGGCCTCTCACTTTGGCCTCCTACAGGCCAGGGCTCTTTATCAGGGACCCCCACTCACAACCTCTAATTCCTTCCCATCTGTTTAGAATACACAGAAGACACTGATGCTCTATTAGCATAGGACCTCCATCCCCATGCTGCCTTGTCCCCAAGCCCTTCACTCTTCCAATGGCCATCACCGCAAGGCTTGCCTCCCGCTTGCACAGGAGAAAGACCTCCCAACAATCTATTTGGCCTACAACTGCTAGAGCTATCCCTTGAAAACACACAGCAGGGGTTGGAGAGGTAGTTCAGTGGGTAAGGCCACTGGCTGCTTCCACAGGGCCAGGGTTCAAGTCCCAGCAACTACATGGTGGTTCGCAACTGCAACTCCAGCTCCAGGGGATCTACTGCCCTCTTCTGGCCTATCCAGGCACTGCACCCACAGAGTGCACAGACATACACAGAAAAGGCAAAACACCCAAACAGCACACAACCACAAAACAGACTTCTTCTCAGTACTCCTCGCCATGCTCAGTCTCCATGGCATCCTCCTAAAGACACGTTGGAATTCCAGTTCCTGACCTGGAGTTAGTGGCTCTATGAATCTGCCCAAGCTCATCCCTCGTTCCCTCTGTTCCAGATACTTTCATTAGCTCTTAGAGCCAGCTGGTTCTACCTCAAAGTCTTTGTGCCTGCAGGTCCCTCTGCCCAGAACACATTTCCACCTAGATCCTCCCCAGGACTGACTCTTGTATCTAAGATCAGTTCAGAGAGGTCTCTCTCCATAGACAAGGACGCATCACTGTTTCCACTCTGGACAAAGTGCTAACTCTTCCCAGCATTATTTTATGTTCATTTAAAAATTGTTGTCCAGTTTCTGCTCTCCCTGGAAAACAGCCTCAATGACAGCAAGGGTTTTTGTCTATCCCCCCCGGAACCAGCCTGCACACAGGGGACCCTCTACTCTTTAAAGGATGGCAAGTGGGGTGTGGTGGTGCACACCTTTAATCCCAGCACTCAGAAGGCAGGGGCGGCTGGATCTCTGTGTGCTGGAAGCCACCCTGGTCTATGGAGCGAGTTCCAGGACAGCCAAGCCTGTCTTGAAAAAGCAGGATACCCATGGCTGGGTAACAGTCTTCCTAAGGACACATGAAGACAACTCTCCCAACCTCCCAATACCCTTATTTAAATAGTATTCCCTCCCCTCCCACCTTGGCCCTAACAAGTTTCTGCCAGGCCAGCACTCAGTCTCCTTCCCACTGGCCTAGAAAGAACACATCACAGAAATGTCCTCCAACCAGCCCAGCCCCAGGGCACTGGGCAGCGGTGGAGGCAGGTCTGAAAGAACGCCTCCCCTACAGCCCTTACCCAGCTGAGGCCCTCCCCTGGGCCAGTCCGTTGCCTAGGCAATGGCTCTCTGAGGAGCAGCTGGTATTAACTCTTTGATAACCAGGGTCATCAGCTCTCTCTGTGGCAGAGGGACGGTCCCGTGGGAGGAGTTATGGGCCAGCCTTTCATGGTCCCACAAACCTGAACTCTTTAGAGTAGCTGTAGGGGGAGGGACAGGAGAAGCAAACAGGCTGCTGGGGCCACAGGGGCAGAAAGTAGAAGTCACAAAACATGGCCACCTGCCCTGATCCTGGGAGCAAAGCACCCCCAGGTTCCTACACCCACCACCTAGGTAGGCTCTAGTTCCGGGCTAAAAGGGGAACCAGCAGACCCACGGGGGCCACAGGGGCAGAAAGTAGAAGTCACAAAACATGGCCACCTGCCCTGATCCTGGGAGCAAAGCACCCCCAGGTTCCTACACCCACCACCTAGGTAGGCTCTAGTTCCGGGCTAAAAGGGGAACCAGCAGACCCACGGGTCCCCGTCGTCCTCTGCTGTGCTCTGATGATCAATTCACCCCATGTGATAGCAAGGAGAAAGGACTCCGCCTCAGATCCTGGCTTCCTGCTTACCCACCTCGGTTAATGTTTAGCTTTGGAATGCCTCAGACGGTGCCATTGCAAAAGCCTAATGTTTCAAGGCCAACTTTACTGCTTCCAGCACGTCCACCTCTACAGTCCTCTCAGTGCGGGTCACCCACCCCTCTACAGTCCTCTCTGTGCGGGTCACCCACCCCAGCTGAGGCTTATAGCCTCTGATTTCTTCCCAGAATTGGTAAATCTCTGAAACCATCTTAGGTGATCATGACTTGTCATTTCTTGTTATCTTAAGAGAGAAGATTCCTTTCTTTCTGTCTTGTTCACTTTAAGAACTCCACTCTTGGGGCTGGAGAGATAGCTCAGCAGTTAAGAGCCTGTGCTTCCAGAGGACCCAGGGTCAAGTCCCAGCACCCTCATGGCAGTTCACAACTATCTGTAAGTTCCAGGGGGATCCAACACCCTCACACAAACATATATGCAGGGAAAACATCTATGCACATAAAATTAAATAAAAGTTAAAAAATAAAAAGGGATTCCAAGCTTAAAAAGCAGCCGTGGAAACTGCTTAAGGATAGGGTCTGGCAAACTAGGATGAGACCCAAAGGGATGTTGGGGTAACTAGGGTGAAAGTGAAACCCAAAGGGATTGGGGTAATGATGTGTCTGACCACGGGAGGCAGCAAGGGGGAGTTGCATGCTGATAACTGCACAGGCATGGCTGGAAGTGGAATAATCTAGAAGAGTTCCTACTAGGAAGATAAATAATCCCACAGGCTCTACATGAGTGAAACTGAGATCCTAAATAAATGCAAACCATGCAAGGTACGTTATTCCCTGGGAAATGGTAAACTAAAGTCAATTATTCAAGTCTTGGGCTCGTTATGAAACGCTGTAACACACAGCACAGTTTAGTATAAGAGAAGACGAAAATCCATTTGATCGTGTGAAGGCCACTCTCCCTAACATCAGGAGAGCAGACAGCCGGAACAGAGCACACGGCACCTAGCAAATTCCTGGACCTCAGGCAACAGGGCCTGCCTAACATTTACCGAGCGCCTATGTGCTGGATAAGGCTTTAGGAGGTTTGCACTGAACGCATCTGAGCACATGTGACAGTTGCTCCTGTTTTCCAGATGGAGAAAACGAGGCTTACAATCCTAGCCCAGTTTTCTGAGGTCATATGGTTGGCATAAGAGCTGGACTCACACCCAGGCTCTCAGTCATCTTGCCAGGGCTAGCCCTAGAAGCCATGCCATCCAATCTTCAGGGCCTTCTTGCCAAAGAGCAGATGATATCACTGCATACATAAATGTACACGCGCACACACGTGTGCACACACTGTCCTTGGAAACTGGGGTGCAAAGCCACAGGATGGCAAAGCTGACCCGTTGTGGGGCGGGGGGCTGAATGGCGAGGCCAGAGCAGGGCTTACCTTCCGGCAGTCTTTGCAGAATACAGAGGAGCTGCCCAGGAATCCCAACATCTCCCCGCAGAGCAGACACTGGGAGACACCATTGCCCATCACGTTCTTCTGCATCGTCTCCAGCCGCTCCACCAGCCGCCTGCAGCACAGGACACGGTGTCAGAGGGAAGGTGCTTCAGGTCCTTGCCATGAGGACTGCTAGGCCACAGTTACTCTGAGAATCTAAGCATACACGCTCAGGGCCTGTTGGTCACTGGGAATATTGCAACAACCAGGCCAGACACACACTTGGTCCCCGCTCTCTCGGAATTTAAGTTCAACCTTCGTTGAAATTCATGAACAAGAAAACGAGCCAAGAGTGAGGGGGACAAGAAGAGCCAGATAAAGTGAGGTAGGTGGAGGCCTGGGAAGACATTTTGAAGACATGCAACAGGGTGCTGAGAAATAAGCCATAAGCCAGAGAAGGGCAGTGGCTAAGGCAGATCCCAGGGATTTGTAGGTCACAGGCTGGCTCAGTTCAATCTGAAGCCACTAACGAGTTTGAAGGTGATCTGATCAAAGGGACATTTTCTAAACTCCTGTGGAAATCTGGAATAATGAAGAGAGAGGGGAAAAGAAGCCAGGAGGAGGTAGGACCCTCTCTCCAAAGAAGGCTAGAGGCCTCGAGCTGCATCCGAAGGACAGTGTTAAGATCCTGGTAGGTAGACTTTGAGTCAGAGCATCTGGGCAGGTGAGAAGCTGGTGGCAGGAGAGAAAAATCAACTCTTCTTTGAAACTGCCGGATGCTGAGCACCGAGGAGCCCAGCTGAGCCTGCACGGGTGCCCGTCCTGGGATCGATGACCCTTTCCACTATAGACACCCTCTTCATCCCCCACCTCCCGCTCCGTAACAAACTGTTTGGTTTGTCAGCCACTCTACTTCTGGTACCCAGTGGATGTTCAGTAAGAACTCTTGAATGGATGAGGAGTACCATGTGGTCCATCCACTCCTCCCATGGTCATCCCTGCCCCTAGGAGAAGGAAGCCATGCTTCCTGTTTCAGACAGGACTGGGGCCAGGAAAACCAGAAGTGGCTTGCTGAGGGATGATGCTCCCAAGAAGTGGAGCTAGGGTCCCCACTTCTAAACTTGCCTGGTATAGGGTCCCCCAAGGCCCACACTTTCCTGAGGGGACCAGGGATAGTTAGCTCATCAGTGAGGCTGCTTCCTCCCCTATGCTCTACACTGAGCACTTCTGTTTTCCACAGAACTGACACTGTTGTCCATCTGTAAGGCTTGGGAGCAAACCCAGTTCTAGCCTGGCGTGACTCAGTTGCTCTCGGGAACAATCTGTCAATCCATGTCATGTTTCCACGCATCATGCAGAGGACACGCTTCCACCATGCAAATAATTCATCTGCAGTACTGCTTCTGGGTCCTTCCTCACCCTGCCGCTCAGGGTCAGGTGTCCTCGGATCACAGAAGGGACTTCCTGAGGCAGCACTGTGACATCAGCCTGCTGACAGAGTGTCCAAAAGCACTTCCACAGCACAGAGGACCCACTCCCTGCTCACCATCCTGGGGGCGAGCATGGGGCTCTGGAAGTGGCAGGGGTGTGTGTTGGGGGGGATGTCAATCACCAGCATACAAGGTTAGCCTGGAACCTGGCTGGGCCCTTTGGGAGGAGATCTGTAAGAAGCCAGGCTAGATGGAGAGAGAGAGAGAGAGAGAGAGAGAGAGAGAGAGAGAGAGAGAGAGAGAGAGAGAGAGAGAGAGAACCCCAGCCATTCTGCCATGAGCCCTGTTTGTACTGACACGATAATGACCTGTCTGTATGATTGAGGCTCATACAAGAGGCCGTCAGCACGGCAGTCATCTTTCTAGTGGGGCCATCGCCTACTAAAGCTGCCTTTCTACTGTGTCTGACTTTTAAAAATGATCATGGAACTAATGGAAAAAGATGAGCAGAAAAATAACGAGATCAGAACGAGCGGGGCTCCTGCCCAAAGCAGCCAAGCTCTGCGCAATCGCGCTCCCCTATCTGAGCTCTTCCAAATCAAACGACAACAATAAAAAGGCACACTGACATGTTGGATGGCTGAGCCCTAGATGGGAGAGGCCAGGAGAGAAGCTGGAAACACACCAGAGGGCACCTCCTGCTGGGGCCTCGGGTGGGGCGATTCAGTGACCTCCACATGAGTTCAGTCCTCGCCTGAGCTGCAGGAGGGAACTCAGAGCCCAAATCCAAGAAGCTCCTGGGCTCACCCCACCCTCCTGTCTGGGGTCTTGAATCCATGCAATCCCAGCTCACAGCTGCCTGCATCCCAGCCTCCCCCATGAGAAGCTGGGGCCTCCTGACTCTTGTAGACTGGTCTCTGCAGACCCCTTACAGCCTCCCTGCTCAGTGCCTGGTCTCTGCTGACTCTGCTCACCCAATCCTCTGCTGCTCCAGGATGTCCAGCCGCTCTGCTCTCTGGATGACCTGAAGGATGACCTCCACCTCTCCAGGGCTCAGGCATTGAGTCCTCCTCTGCTTCTCCGTCTGGTATGTGTGCACAGACCAGCCTGTCTGCAGCCTTGGGAGAGAACAGTGTGGCTAGAGGTGAGACAGCAGTAACCCAGTGTACCCACCAAGCCCTTATGGGAGTTGGATAAGCACAGCCTGGACACTGTGGTTCAGAGTCCATAATGAACGTTTCTATATGGTCTGGATGTGTACCCACCACTGAGTGTCATTGCTAGAGGGCAATGTGGAGCCCACTGTTTTCCTCTCTAGAAGGAAAGTCTTGGAGGGCCAGGCCTTGCCCTGTCTGGTCCTCTCTTGGTCTTTTACACTGTGTGCCTTCACACTCTGCACTTAAGCCATACCAGCCTTTTGTTAGGCCTCTCCTGTATGCCATGATCCTTCTACCCCAGGGCCTTTGCACATGCTGTTTCGTATGCCTGGAACTGTCCCCATATTTCCATGTAACAGTTACCTCTCTGGGTCAAGAGAAGCATCATACTTAAAAGGAAGTCTTGGTCCTGGACCCAGTTAGTACCCCATCCCCACCCTACTGCCAATCATCCTCATCAAAAGAACTCACATTGTCAACTATCCATACAACATTGTTCACCTCTCCCCATCTCTGCTTTAACGCAAAGGTCCAGAGGGATGGGTGCCTGGAAGGAAGAATGTGGGTTGGAAAACTCTTCAGGAATCCCAGGGAGTCTACTGGACTCTGCTTCCAGTTCCGCAGGGGGCATCTGTCTGTCAGACACACACCTGGGAGGAGACACTCACAATGGCTCTTCTGAGAGGCTACGGCAGCTCTCCGTAGCTGGTGGGTGAGAGCTGGAGTTGGGAACGAAAGGGATGCTGGAAGGTCAAGGGACAGCTGGGCTCTTGTATGAGGTCCAAGAGCTGAGGTCTCCCAGCAGTGTGCACCCTGTCAGGGAGGGCACCTCATTGACCTGCCATCAGAGCTGGCGAGAGGGTCCAATCTTATCCCTGTCACTCTCCCTGCAGGGGTGGGGTGAGGTGGGGCTGAGGCACCCAGATGGAGGGGGGCAAAGATGTTCTCACATCACATGTGACACCCTTCTTCCTGAGTGTTTCAGATGAATTTTTCTACCCACCTTTGATGTCTCAGCTCGGTCTCCCACAGGTTGATAATGTCTAATTGCGAATTTCTTAAGCTTGGTCCCAGTTGGGAAATGCTGGCTCCTGGTACTGGCACAGTCTGACAGCTGCAGGGATGTTCCTGCCCTATCAGAGCTAGGGACAGCACCACCCACCAGCGAGCACAAGGGGTATCTGACAAGCTCAGCCACAGGTACACAGTATGTGCGTGCATGTGCGCGTGTGCATGTGACGTCGGGGGAGGCCAGGCCCAACCAAAACTGAAGGATCACTAGGTTGAGGGTTAATATGAAAATGAAGATCTCCAAAAAGACACAAGGGACAGCAGAGGGACAGCGACCCTGCTGAGGCCTAGGAAAGATGCTGTAGGCTAGCCGTGGTCTCTCCTGAAGGGAGCTGTTCATTCAGGGAGCAGGCCTGTGCTCTGTACTGCCCCGTTATGCCAGGCTCAGTGACAAGAGCAGAGCCAGTGATGAGGAGGCCTTGTTCCTGGTGGGCTGCTGTGGGTGTCAGCTGGACTCAGATGTGGGTCCCAACCCAGCCATTGACAAGGGACATGGGCAAGGAGGGCAGGCCTCAGTTTCCCTATCTGAGAAATGGGGACAAGTTATTTCTATATAGTGAGGAATAGATAACCATGGGCCAAGAGTGGTGTGCATTTGACAGCCACCTCTCTCCAAACTTCCCCCTGGGGAACAAAGCTCACCAAAGACTGGGAAGAGGCAGTGGGTGGAGAGGGAAGGGTCACTCTAGCAGGCCAAAGGCACTTACTTGGCTCTCAGAGCAAGCTGCCGATCGTTGGGGCACACCCACTGATCATTTCCACTGCTGAAGATGGTGTCAGCCATGATGGGGAGCACAGCCCAGGGCAGGAGTCACATCTGAGGCAAGGGGAAAGGGAAGCGCATGTCAGGACTAGGTGCTACTGGTAGTTCCGATCCCTGCTGACCACAGTGCCACACCCAACTCCTCCAGCAAAGGCCTCACTCAGAGATCCTTTCCCAAAGGCTCGGGGGGCTTGGGGCGGGTGGCGAGGAGCATCATATGGCTAAGTGACCGGAGTATACATGACATCAGAGGGTGAGAATCAGGAGAGAAGGCACCCTCGCGCAGCAACTTTCAACTCTGCTGTCAAGCCCTGAAGAGCATCCAACCCCTGCCTTTTCCCACACAGCCCCGCTGCCCTGAGAACACCCCTGAGAGCCAAGCCCATGAGGAGAGAGCAAGTCACTGAGGCAAACTCATGAATCTCCTCAATTTCCCCTACCTCCATCGCACCAGAATGGCGACTTACAGGCCTGTGCTCTGCTCCCTAAGAGATCCCCACAGTGTTCTCCAGAGGGCAAGGCACAGGGTGGCAGCCAGCACCTCCACCAGGCACTCTTAAGAGTCATTGTCCACAAGAACTAAGAGATAGCCTTGAGAATCCCACAGGACCTTCTTTAGAACCTGATGGTTCAACGTAAGTAGTGTAGCTGGCTTTCTGTGTGTTACTGAGCAGAGGGCTAACTCAGGCTGCCTAGTACGAAGACGCTGCTTGTGCCTTCTCAATGGAGCACATGTGTGTGTGTGCATGTGCATGTGGGTGTGCGTGTGCGTGTGTGTTCACATGTGCTGGGAAGAAAAAGAGACAAACGAGAAGGTGTGTGTAAGGACAACCTTTGATTTCATCCAATCCGGTCTGGTGGATTGAAAATTTAGAACCCCTTTATATTCTACAAAAGAATATTGATGGGGGAAGTAGGTGATGTGGTTCAGTGGTTAAAGAGCAGTGGCTGCTCTTCTAGAAGTCCCAGGTTTGATTCCTAGCACCCACAAGCTGGTTTACAGACACCTGTAATTCTAGTCCCAGGGGGTCTGGTGCCCTCTTCTGGCCTCCATAGGCACTGTGTGCATACACACACAGATCCACATAAGCGAAACACATATACATGAAAATGATTTTTAAAAAACATAAAGACTGGAAATTTGTATTTCCTCAAAATGTTATATATGAGTACACTTTAACTGTCTTCAGACACACCAGAAGAGGGCACCGGATCTCATTACAGATGGCTGTGAGCCACCATGTGGTTGCTGGGAATTGAACTCAGGACCTCTGGAAGAGCAGTCGGTGATCTTAACTGCTGAGCCATCTCTCCAGCCCCCTCCTCAAAATGTTAAGCACAGACTTTCCACATGGCCCAGAAACTCAATTGTCCTAGGTATCAACTACAAGAGGACTGAAAACATGTGTCCCCACAGACATGTGTACAAATGTTAAGTCACATTACTCTTAATAGTTCCTAAAGCAGGGACAACTGATAAAGGAAAGATCATGCAAAGGAAGATCTCAGACCTTCTCTAACAAGGCAGAACCTTGAAAATGCAACATGAAGTGAAAAAGCCAACTTGTACGGGAGATCACATACTATGTGACACTGGTTATAGAAATGTCCAGAATGGGCAAAATTACAGAGCTCATTAGTGGTCATTAATTGGCACAGGACAGTGATGGCTTTAGGGTTTCTTTATGAACTGAAAGAAACATTCTGGAATTAGATAGGGGTGATGGCAACAATATGTGGGGTCCAACTCATTAGATATAAAAAGATCTTTTGGGGTTGGGAAGATGGTTTGGCAGGTAAAGTGCTTGCTCTGCAAGCCTATGGCCTGAGTTCAGTTCCAAGACCCACATAAAAGTGGGTGAAGTAAACCAACTCCAGAGGTGCCCTCTGACTTGGCATATGTGCCATAGGACCACCGCCTCACACACACAGTGAGAAAGACGATCTTGAACTATCCAAAATATATGAGCTATTATATTTTGATATTTTGCTGAGAAATCTAAAAACTCCCATTGCAGATACTAGGCCTATTAGGTAGTCATAAAATTTATATATGTATATATATGTATATATATATATTTTTTTTATGAGAAAAGCACGTGTTTTCAAAACAAAGACAATGTGAGTCCCGGGATTGTTTTTATATTTTTGCAATTAACTTTGCTTTGGGAATTAACTGAAGACAGCTGAGCGTTCTTGTCTGACTTTTCTTTCGACCTTTGGAGATGTTGTTCCAGTGAAGTACATGGAAGGGGTCCAGGCTCTCACGGATGTGTAGGATGGGTAGAAAGCGGAGGAGTATTCTAATAGCTTTCCCAGATAATGGTGTGTGTTTTTCTGCACCAAAACTCAACAGATGGCACTTTCTTAAAAACTAGTTCCAGCACAGCTTCTGAAGCCACATCTGAATACTTTCCATCTTCCCTGTTTTCAAAAGAGGCCGAGAGTCTCAGGATGAGGAAAATAGTTTTGATTTGGGGGATCTCTGAGAAGTGCTGGGAACCCTCAGGCATCCCTGAACCATACTTCAGAGAACTCTTCGGACCAACGTGGCCCATGCCCATGATGACCACCAGGGGGCAGCGTGTGGGATGGCTCTAACTGGCCATGCGGTATAAGCCTAGACCCCACTGTCATCTCACAGGTCCCGCCAGGCAGCCAAGTTTCCCAGCCAGACTTGGCATTCCACATCGGTCCACACTTTGGTAAAGAACCCTCAACCAGACAGGCTCAGAGACACTGTTGGCAAGCTAGGAACCTGGGCCAGCACCTTCTCACAAATGGTGCTAATATAGTCCTGAAAACCTGGCAGGGGCAAAAATGACTCGCTCAAGGGTGAAGACATGGTTCGTTGGATAAAGGTGCCTAAGGCCAAACCTGATGGCCTGAGTTTGATTCCCAGGATTCACATGGTGGACAAAGAGAACCAACCCCTTTCAGGTTGTCCTCTGACCTCAACACGTGTGCCCCAGCATTACTGCTCCCCCAAATAAGTCAATCAAATATAAAAATAAGAAAGTCATGTCCATTAAAAACTTCAACCTGTAACCTGTACCCAGGCTCTAGTGCACTGTTGGTTTGTTTTTGTTTCAGTTTCTGTTAGCTTTGTGAACAGTGTGGTACACTGCTACCAGAGTGTGAAATGCGTTACTCTACTCGAAGTAACTACTTAAGATATGCAAGACATACATACGCTCTTTTTCCTTCCTAACATTCAAGTGTCAAGAAATGGAGGGGCTGTATGGTCCAGGTAGACAGATTCTACATGGGCTGCCCAGCTCTGCTCCTGACCTGCAGGGGGCGCTGGGCCAGACCAATGTGTTCATGGTGGCAACCCTGAGCCTGGCATCCCAGTTCCTCTATGGCTGGACACAAAAGGGTGGTGGCCTCTGGGCTCCACTGGCCACTCTACAGAAGCAGAGGAGCAATGGGGGGGGGGGACCCTGGAAGACAGGAACAAGCCAGGGAACCTTGGGGCTCTGCACTGAGAAGACTTCATCTTCTGTAGAAGTTTCCAAACTGAAGGCTGTGATAGGGTGAGCTGGGAGGAGAAGCAGAAGGGAGGAGGAAGGACCTGGGTATTGAAGCCTTACCTCCATAATGGCAGAGAATGAAAGGGAGCCAGGAGAAGGTGGAGATGCTCCTCAGAGCTTCAAACCAGTCCACCCCCAAAGCATCTCTAAGAATGAATGTGCTGCCTTCATCCACGTCACTTCCTACTGCCACAGTTTTAGGCCACAAACCAGGGAATCCTTAGATTGATGTCATCTGTCCTTTGACCCACTGCACGTCTGGGCCATTCTCTTCTGTCCTTCCTAACGGAATCATGGCTCACAGCTTCCCCGCCTCCTATCACTTTCCACCTAAGCACAGAGGGTGGCTTTATGGCAGTGAGGAAAATTAAAAGGCCCACAGAAGGGGGAAAAAATCAAAAACAACAACAATCAAAAAACAATGGGTGTGTGTGCAAATTTACTAAATGTCCAGGACGAGTCAATAATTTCCCTGGAGCTCTGTTTCATCACTTGTACCGGAGGAACAGACGCCTGTATGATTCTCTGCATGCCCTGTACCTGATTCCCACTGCGGAGATGCACGGAGGGTTATTACAAGGCTGTTGGCAGGGCCTGGGAGGGAGGCTAGGGGTTTCTCCAGTCTACAGGATGAAGAGATGGGAGCCACAGCAGGATAGACACCTACAGTCAAATAAAATACTACAGGGAGATCAAGAGAGATGGAGGACTGTCATTTCCTGGGCTTGGAGTCATGGTACCGACTGGGCGGGGACATCCACAGCTGAGCATGTCCACAGAGGTGCTCGGAATGAAGGTCAGAGCCAAGAACACAGCAACTGCTGCTCCTACTTGAGGCTGTGGCTGGCACCTCCGAAAGCACAGCTGTCCATCCTCCACAGAGCAGCCTCAGGACAGATGGGGGACATCAAGGAGGCCCATTTTAGGAACCCGCCACAGAGTCAGCTTGGGTTTGCCAAACCTCTTTGGGCAGAGCTGGCACCCAGATAGCTCCCTGACTTGGCAGCTGGTTAGAGCCTCATCATGCCACCCCAACCCCCTCTATCTAAGTGTCCCTAAGTGGAACTGTATATAGACAACCCAACATGCCTGCCCTGGTCCCCACTGAGGGAGAACTACAGCTCACACATTCTTAAGAGTTCAAGACCGGGGTTGGGGATTTAGCTCAGTGGTAGAGCGCTTGCCTAGCAAGCACAAGGCCCTGGGTTCGGTCCCCAACTCCGGAAAAAAAAAAAAAGAGTTCAAGACCAGCCTGAACTACATTAGAAAGACCCTGTCTCAAACACACACACATATACACATGTGCACCCATGTACACACACACACACACACACACACACACACACACACAGATGCGTGCACACACATGGAATTGGGACCCCGCAGCTTCCATCCACAGTACTGCGTGTGTTAAATGTGTACTTGCCTGGTTGTTAATTTATGAGGGAACAAAAGTTCATAGAGGATGAGGAAGCAGGAAGGCGAACCCATCTATTCAGGAGGAAGGGTTGGATGGGCCTCGAGGGGAACAGCCGAGAGTAGACAGAAAGATGGCTGTGTGGATCTCTGGTCACTTCCTCTATTACCCAGGGAAGGTGGCACACGGGATCCTAGAGAGTGTGTGTAACGTGCACAGTAGCTGTGCGTGTTAGAGGGCACACCCCTCAACCCTGGAGATCAGCTCAGGGATCCTTGCCCGACCTTGCAGTGACATTTCTATCCTGTCTCCCTCTACACTGTGGCTCCTCAGGCCCTGTGTCCTCTCTGTACCTTGTTGCCCAGAACAGAGCCTGCTGCAGGGATTATCTGCTAAGATGAGCTGTGTTTCATGGACAGCTCTTCCCAAATAAAAAAACAGTTTAACAGAAAATCAGATGCGCCAAGAGCAGACAGGACAGACTCTAGCCAGGCTCCGTGACTGGTTGGTTCATAGGCAGTTTGTGCCTCAAGATTCCCCGTAGGCCGTCTGTGTGGCAGTGAATGGCTGGCTGACAGCTCAGCTGATTTCCCTGGAGGGGCAGGAGCACCCAGGGGTCCTTTGTGGGGAAGCAGCTGCCTCCTGGTGTCTCTCATCCCTTGTTGGGTGAGACAAACTGAGCAGAGGCTGCATCTAGTAGACACACTGAGGGGCCCTTTGGTGAAAGTTATGGGGTGCTGAGGGCAGGCAGGGAAAGGAATGGCTTATGCCAACTTTTTGAGAAAATTTCTAGGGGGCAGAAGGTTCATATTCCCTGACAATGAGGAGCAAGTCCCCATAGGACTTGTCCCCATTGAGAACTTCATATCCTGGACTCCAGGGAAAAAGTTAGAGCCAGCAAGTGGTTCAGTGGTTAAAGGTCCAGTCCTGACAACCTGAGTTTGATACCCAGGATTTTCACAGTACAGAGAACCAGTTCCCAAAAGCTGCCTTCTGACCATCATGTGTGTATGCCACACCATGCTCCCTCCCCTCAATACACACAGAAGGAAAAGCACCACCAACTCCATCATCACCCCTCCCCCCACCAATTCTATCACCACCCCTCCCCCACCAACTCCATCATCACCCCCCCACCAATTCCATCATCACCCCTCCCCCACCAACTCCATCATCACCCCTCCCCCCACCAACTCCATCATCACCCCTCCCCCCACCAACTCCATCATCACCCCTCCCCCACCAACCCCATCATCACCCCTCCCCCACCAACCCCATCATCACCCCTCCCCCCACCAACTCCATCATCACCCCTCCCCCCACCAACTCCATCATCACCCCTCCCCCCAGGAGGATGCTCAGCATCCTAATGAGGTCAGGAGCCTCTGAGTTTCCCTGGAGATTTACACACAGGTGTTAACTGGGTTCTTAGTGCCTTCCCTGCTTATTTGGGCTACTGCTATCCTGTGCTTTCCAAAATCCCTTAACTCTATGTGACTTTATGGCTCTAGATATACAGTATCGCAGATACTCATCATCTGGAGACACACCGGGACATCTGGGACTTCTTACATACTCAACACAAAAATGGCTATCCTTCGAGATCCATCTTGGTGGCCATCTCTGGTAACTTCTTTAGGAGAAATTCGAGAAAGAGAGA
This sequence comes from Rattus norvegicus, assembly GCF_021556685.1. Classification (NCBI taxonomy): domain Eukaryota; kingdom Metazoa; phylum Chordata; class Mammalia; order Rodentia; family Muridae; genus Rattus; species Rattus norvegicus. Next base: position 66,721,172 of record NC_141543.1, read on the forward strand.
TGGAAATGCGGCATGTGCATTTTTGGGAAACACATTTTGAGTCAGCCTTGCTATAGGAGTGTTCTCAGCCACTCAAAGCTGTGAGCCGTGGGCCTCTTGCCTGCTCTCCAAAGTGAGTCTAGAATTGTTCATCAGGAAAACAAAAATCTGTTGGAGGCAGCTGGGTCCTGTCAGCCGAATGTCAATTTTGTGGTTTTTGAAAGGACTAGCTATAGATCTTTAATTAATTGGGCTCAAGAGTACATAATTCCAATCATCACACATCCCTCCCCCAAAGTCCCCTCTGTAAAATCTTTGCATCTACTTTAAAGGCTTCTCTCTGGCTCAGAGCTGGTAGGACCAGTGCTGGCTTGAGCGTCTTTGTGGTTGGAAGGACTTTGGCAGGTACTGTAAGCCAGCAGGGCGTTCTATAAAAAGGATTTCGAGCTAGGGGTGTGGCTCAATGGTAAAACACAGAAGTAAGACCCTTGTTTAACTCCTAGCACCATAAAAACAAGTAGGCAAACCAAGAGGAAACGCTCACATAAAAGAAGGGAGAGGTGGCCCTTCTAAAACAGCCCCTCCTACCACTGGTCCTGGGGTTCTGATGACCCCAGAAACACTGCTGTCTGACCCCAATGTCCTAAAACTCACCAGAGCCAGGTCAGGGTGGAAACCACCCACCAACAGCTGTCTCTGACACATACCAAACCTGGGGGGCAAGACGACCTGCACTTCCAGAAGCAAGACGCCCACAGTCTTGACTGTCCTGTCGAGGGCTGGGAAGGGCACAGGCCAGGCAGAGGCAGCGTCCTCATGCTCACTCTGAACCTGGAGTGCTCGGTTCCTTGATTTCTTCTCAGGGAGTCCTTAGCTGATACAATCAAGCCTATGTAATCCAGAATGTTCAAAGAACTCAAGCAGGCGACAGACTCTGAACCCAAGACCAGCTGATCTGCTTGGCCAGGATCTGTACCTCAATGGCATGACAAATGAAGAGACCCCCTCCCCCCTAAGAAACACATTTCCAAATCAGGCCACATCATCCATGTGAGAAGAAAGGAAAACTATGCAGGGAACAACAGAAAAAGGCAGGCGTGTGGGAAGGAGAGAGCAAACCCTATCTGGGGGGGGGGGGGGGGGGGAATCAAAGGCAAACAGCAGTCAGTCGAAAGCAACCAGCCAGTGCAGGCCTGGGCTCCTAACAGCCGTATAAAGAGAGACGTTTGAGTCACTGAATCATGATGACCATGTGACCCAGCCATGGGTGGCAGAAGTACCCGGATGACAGGTTCACAGAAGGCTGTAAATGGTTGTGTGGAGCCACCGAATCTAGAGACGGTTGTTTTGCAGATTAATATGTGGCAATGCATCTTAACTCAGACAAGTAGCATTTGGCAAATAAAACTGTTTACCTTGATCTTAACCGTCAGCCAAACCCCTTACCAGGTCAGGTTTGATTTTCCACTTACGGAAAAATCAAAATTCTGGATACGGGAAGTAAATGTGAGACAAAGGCCTGGCCCCAATCACATGATAAAAAACTAATCCCAAGAAGTAGGTAGGAGGGCTAGAGACCACACAGGTAGCTTTTGAAAGACTGGGAAAGAGACTTGATCTGCAGTCCAAAATCTGAGCTGTGTGGTGAATGAGTTGTTCATCCAGCCCCCATAGGAAGAATGCTGTGATCCATTAGTCATGTCTGCCCTGGTGTAGGAGGGAAAGTGGGAGCACATTTGCTGTTGTCAAGCCTGTTACCCTTGAGATAGACAGCTGTGCATAGGCTAAGAAAGATGAGAGGAATAGGAGATGGGGGGCGGGGGGCAGGGATAGAGGGAAAGCTAGGACAAACAAAAGAATACTTACCAGGCACTAGGCTTTGTTGAGGCCTTGGGCGCTGTGTGAATGCCCTACACTTTACACCCAGGCATTAATATTCCAGGAATCCTTAGCAACAGGCCCTGACATCTGCTCTGTTACTATGATATGGGAAATGGGATTATAGCTTTGAGATAAGGTGAGCCCAAACATCAATATTCCACCTGCCACACTGCACTGGGAAGAAGGAAAATTCAGACAGGTAGCCTCCAAGGCCTATCCTGAACCCAAAAGCACCACTCACTCAAGCACCCTGGGATAACAGGAAAGAGTCAAGATAAGGCAAAAGCCCCAGGAGAGCCGGTGTCTGACCTGGCTAGCATCCCTAAACTTTGCCCTGTTGTTATGCTTCCTGCCAGATCTGCCTGCTCCGGTAAACTCTCCTTTTCCTCCTAGTGCCACATGCACCACCGCTTCCTCTTGCTAAGACTGTAGCAAAGCTTCTTTCTCAGACTTTAGACCAACTGGGGCTCACATCCAAACCCTTGGTGTTGTACCAGAGAGATCTTCCTTGGTAGCATAGGTCAGTGTGTGCTCAAAAACTTCCGTGGCTCACACTACCATATAGAGCAAAAAATCCGAGCTGCACTGAAGTGCCCACGATCTAGGCCAGAATATGCCTGCAGTTTACCTTTAAAAAGTCAGGTTTTTAAGGCGGGCAGTGGTAGTGCATGCCTTTAATCCGTACACTTGGGAGGCGGAGGCAGATAGATTTCTGTGAATTTGAATCCAGCCTGGTCTACAGAGTAAATTCTAGGACAGCCTGGGTTACACAGAGAAGCCTTGCCTCCAAAATCAAAACAAAACCAAAAATCACATTTTAGGCACTAGGATCCAGGTACATTCCAGGGCTCAGCCTTGTCCACCCTGCCCCATTCTTTCACCTGGGACTTTTTTGTTGTTGTTTTGAGACAAGGCTGGCTTGGACCACACTCTGTAGACTAGGCTGACTTCAAACTCAGAGATCTACCTGCCTCTGCCTCCCAAGTGCTGGGATTAAGAGAATATGACACTACACCCCAACTTTTTTTTTCTTTCTTTTTTCAGAGCTGGGGACCGAACCCAGGGCCTTGTGCTTGCTAGGCAAGCGCTCTACCACTGAGCTAAGTCCCCAACCCCTACACCCCAACTTTTAAAAAATATATTCACGGGCTGGAGAGATGGCTCAGTGGTTAAGAGCACTGACTGCTCTTCCAGAGGTCCTGAGTTCAATTCCCAGCAAGCACATGGTGGCTCACAACCATCCGTAATGGGACCCGATGCCCTCTTCTGATGTGTCTGACAGCTACAGTGTACTCACATACATAAAATAAATAATTCTTTTAAAATTAACTTAAAAAATACGTTCACTTATTTATAGCATATGTGTGCATACACATGTGGACACGTACATGCCACAGCATGCTTGTGGAGGTCAGAGGGCCGCTTGTGGTGGTCACCTCTCTGCTTCCACCCTGTGCGTCTGAACCCAGATCATCAGGCTTGGCAACAAGCGCCTTTACCTACTAGGCATTCTTATGAGCCCTCTTTCCCCTCAATGTGTGTAGTGTGTACGTAGGGTATGCATGTATGTGGGTATGCATGCATGACGTGTATGGGACTGTACATGCACATGGAGGCCCAAGGTTAGTGTTAGGAGTCATTCTCTATTGCTCTTCTAACTTGGATCTCGAAAACTCAGAGCTCAGTGAATGCCTGGTCTCTCTCTCTCTAGACAACTCGCTCTGGGGATCACCTATCTCCATCTTCAGAGGCTAGAATTATGGGGATTGGGGGGCTCCATATCCATTTGGCATTTATATGGGTTCTGGGGATCTGAATTCAAGTCCACACACTTATATAGCAGGTGCCATTTCTCCAGGTTCATGGTTTACCAAGTTTCTAAAGTTGTTCTTTCTTTCTTTCTTTTTCTGTGTGTATGTGTCTATCTGTCTGTCTGTCTGTCTGTTGTGGGAGGGGATTGGAAGCTGCCTGACTTGTACAGTATTCGACTTTACCCTCTCCTGGGACACTGTCTTCCTATTTGTCCCTACAGATACCCAGCCCCACCTCCTGTGGGAATTCTGGAGCTTCTCTCTAGACAACATTTGCACTGACTCCATCTTGCGATCTGTATCCTCCAGGTTCTTTGTCTCTGCTGTCCCTATGAAGACAACTTTGCAGATGTCCTCAGTGTCCCTGGACTAGCATAGTATTTAAACATAATGAATGTTTGGCACCCAATCAAAGATCCAATACACTACAGCCCACAAAGTAAGGCCTGGTGAGCTACCCCCACATCCCATCCATCGGTCGTGTGTGTGTGTGTGTGTGTGTGTGTGTGTGTGTGTGTGTGTCTGTCTGTCTGTCTGTCTGTCTGTCTGTGTCGGTCCATGTGGCAAAATGGTTCACACCGACTAGAAACACAGAAAGGACCCAGACACTTGAGGAATGATCAATAATACATCCAGGCATGAGGTCACAGTTAATGTCAAAATGACAGATGACCTGGAAAAGGGAACACAGAAAGGCTGGCGGCAGAAGAAGGACCAAACTCAGGCAGAGACATGTGTGTGTGTGGTGTGTGTGTGTTGGGACATGTTGCACACCCTGTTAAAGCAGCAGGATACCATTTGGAATTATTAGTGACTTTTTTTTTTCAATCTAATGAAGAAAAGTTGGCGTTTATGGAGGACACTTCTTGTTGCTTTCTTTAATTTGCCTTCCCTTCCTTCCCAACCCCTTTTCTTTGAGACAAAGTTTCTCCCTATAGCCCAGGCTACAGCATAAGCTAGCCTCAAACTCACGGCAATCTTCCTTGATCAGTCCCCCAAGTGCTGGGATTACCGGCAAGAGCCACTACTCCTAACTTTTAAAGAAAGGCTTTAATGGGCTGGCAAAGCAGCTCAGTGGATAAAGGCCCTTGCTGTCAAGACTGATGACCAGATTTTGGTCCCCAACCCCACATGGAGGAAGGAGAGGACTGATTCCTTCTTGTTACCCTATGACATAAACACTTTTGAATCTGTGCCTCATCACACACACACACAATAAATATGATTTTTTAAAAAAATGTACAGCCGGGTATGATAAAACACACCTTTAATACCAGCATCGGGGAGGCAAAGGCAGGTAGATTTCCATGGACTCACAGATAGCCTGGTCTACATAGTGAGTCCCAGGTCAGTCACTGCTACACAGTGAGACACTGTCTCAAAAAAAAAAAAAAAAGAAAGAAAGAAAAAAAACCCCTCTTTTTAATGTATTTCAGCACAGCTATGAAGAGAGAAGACAGACAGATATAAGAATGAAGGCAGAACACATCAGGACCTGGGCACAGGTTTCTCAAGAGGGAACTTGGTTTTCCAGTCACCTCCAAAGGAAGACCTAGAGCAGGTAAACAGATGAGAGCTCCCTACCTGTCCTTAAGAGCCTGTTTAGATCCTACCCTTGGGGAGCAGTACACACCGCCTGATGGACCCATCCTGACTTAGTCACAGAGCAAAGGCTCATCACTGTCCTCTCACCCAAGAAACACAGTGGCATGTGGCCCCTGCGCTGTCCGCCCCACAGCCTCTGAGTCTGAAGCCGGCTATGCATCCCACAGACTCTGAGTACCGTCTATGCACCCCACAGACTCTGAGTACCATCCATGCACCCCACAGACTCTGAGTACTGTCTATGCACCCCACAGACTCTGAGTACTGTCTATGCACCCCACAGACTCTGAGTACCATGTATGCAGCCCACAGACTCTGAGTACCGTCTATGCAGCCCACAGACTCTGAGTACTGTCTATGCAGCCGGCCTCTCAGTAGCAGCTCAGTTGCTGGGGCCTGGCAGAGGTGGCTTTTCTCAAACTCCCACAGGCCTCCCACGGTGTACTCACAAGACACCTTAATATATTGTTTTATTTAATCCTTAGATTCTAAGGAGCTGGGATGCCCAGGCCAGTGACCCCAAACCCCAGCCTTCTTCTTTGTCTAACTTGAAACAAACACTTGCCCAGACTGAAAAGCTTCCACTGAATGAGATGTGAGACATTTTCCTTCTTCCTTCTCCTTTCAAGCTACAAGCTCTGCCTGCGTGTCCCCAGGGGTGCAGCTTACTTTTGTCATTTCTAAAAAGCCTGACACAGGGCAGGAAGGAACATAGCAATCACAGTAACCACACTCCTTGGGCAAGAATCACCTGTGAGGGTACAGGAGGGGAGCCGTGCAGGCCAGTGCAGGCCAGTGCTGGCCAGTGCAGGCCACCTTCCAGTCCTAAAGTAGCACTTGTTTCTGCTGGCAGCAGACCATAGCTGTGTCCTAGGAGTGCTACCACAGAGTTGCTGTGGCAAGTCAAAAAAGCAGGGAATGAGTAGGGCTGCATTAGCTTACCGATCAGAATGGGTGTGGAGCCGTGCTGTGGTGATCTGTAAGCTGCTTTGCTAATGCATGGAAGAAACAGCTTTGCAGAGAGGTTAAACCATTGCTGTGTGTGTGTGTGTGTGTGTGTGTGTGTGTGTGTGTGTCCAATCTCAGGGGCAGAAGGTGTCCCCCCGCTGGTGCCTGAAGCTACAAGCCTCCAAGTTCTGTCTGTACTGCAAGGGACTTGTGAGTCCAGCCTCCCACCTGTCTTCACATAGCTGTCCTATTTCTGCTTTCTCCCCCCCACTTCTCCTTCCTCCCTTGCTCCCCCCACCCCCAGTACTGAAGCTAGAGCCCAGTGCCTGCTCTGGCCTATCGTAATGCCAGCCTCAGCCTAACTCTTTTCTTTTGTACTGGGGACATTCCCAGTCTGTATTGCTTTCATTTTAGTTTTGGAGGCAGTAGCTGGCTCTCATAGAGCTCAGGCTGGCCCAGAACTTACTGTGTATCCCAGACTAGCCCAGACTAACCTGCACTCCTCCTCCCTTACACCTCCCGAGTGCCGGGATTACAAGTATACTGGAATCGGCATCTCAGTTCGGAGGATCTCAGTCCAGGAATTACAACTGGAATGGCCCTGTGGCAAGTAAAAGCCCCTTTCAGAGGCACTGAAAGGCAGGACATCAATGTATCCTTTTGAGGGACACAGCACAACCCACAACACATTAGGATAACAGAACTCAATCTTGTCATGGGGGTGGGCACATGGGGCACCATGGATCCTTTTGACCATGTGCACTAATGTATAAAGTGTTCTACAGTGGGTTGGGGATTTAGCTCAGTGGTAGAGCGCTTGCCTAGCAAGCACAAGGCCCTGGGTTCGGTCCCCAGTTCCAAAAAAAAGAAAAGAAAAGAAAAAAAAGTGTTCTACAGTGTCCATCAATTTCCTGGAGTACTAAGGGCCAAGGAAGGGCTCTGACTTCTGAGGCAAAGAGGTCCCAGTTGACACATATACAAAAGGATATACAGCTATAACTCCAGCCCTCAGGAGAACAAAGCAGAGAGATGGCAATTTTGAAGCTAACCTGGGCTATACAGTAGCACTGTCTCTCAAAGAAAGAAAGTCAAATGCAGACAAGAGGAGAAAGGAAGGGAGGGGGGAATGGAAAGGAAGGAAGCATGAAACAACTCCCTTTGGTCACTGCACCCCCCCCCCGGGCATTAAAGAAGGTCCTGTGAATTTGAATTAGAAAAAAATTGTTTCATTAACTTACAACTGAATGTTCTATTAAGCTTCATTATGAATGTAGACGGCACATCACCTCCACATTTGCTGTGTCTTAACCATAAGATTAGGTATTTTCCCAACACAGTTTAGAGCTGCAGAGTATCTCAAAATGCACTCGCTCCCCATTGCTTTAAGTTGCAGCTGTTGGGGTTGGGGGAAGGCTGTACAGGGAATGCTGCAAAAACAGAAGGCCCCAACTTCACATCTCCAGCACCCACTTAAGAAGCAGGGTGTGGGATCGAGCAGCACACAGATCTATGGCCACTGTGCTGGGAGAGCGGGTCAGTAGGGCAGATCCCCAGAGTACACTGGCTAGCCAACATCCTGCCTTAAAGAATAAGGAGAAACAAAGAAGACACTGGACAATGAATTCTGGCTGCTGTAGACACACACATGTAATATACATACGTGTACACACACACACACACACACACACGCACACACTACAGTAGTGGTTTGACCTCACTGCAAAGCTGTTTCCTTCATACATCAGCAAAACAGCTTGAGGATCACCATAGCACAAGGCTCCATACCCATCCTGATCTGTAAGCTAACACAACTACTTTCCCTCCATTACCCTGCCTGTGCGTTTAAGCCATTTAGTTGGGTGCAGTGGCAGAGTCATAAATCCCGGTATTTCATATTTTTTCTCACGATAAAAGAACAAAGAAACCTGTTTACACACACATACACACACATACACACACACGATGGACCAGTGAGTTAGGTTACTTGTGGCCAAGCATAAGGGCCTACGTTCAATCCCTGGGATTCACATGATGTAGAGAGAGAAGATATTTCGGTAAGCTGTCCTCTAACCCAGCCATGTTCTGTGGCATGCCCATGCACACCCACACACCCCGAGTGAACAAGTGTATCTTGAAAAGCCCCCAGTAAACAAAATAAGAACATTAATTAACCAGACTGTCAAGAAGTAGCCCACATAAATATGGAAATGGGATTAAAACTTGGCTCAACAGTGGTGGGAATAACATCATGTTGTCAGGGAAAGCAAGCCTCTGCCCAGAAAATGCTAGGTCCTCCCAGGGGTTACCAAAACCTGACTTGAGACATGCACTGAAGTGAGCTAATATTGTGTGTTTATCTGTGTCTGTCTTTCTCTCTGTGTGCCTTTGGTTATGTGTGTGTCTCTGGTTGTGTGTATGTGTATTTTGTACATGTCTCTATGTGTGTTTCTGTCTGCGTATGTGTGTCTGTTTCTGTGTATGTGTGTGTCTCTGTGTGTCTATCTGTGTCTCTTTGTGCATCTGTGTCTTTCTGTCTCCCCCCACACCTTGCTCTCTGTGTGTGTCCATCCTCTGTGTGTGTATCTCCTCTGTGTGTGTATCTCCTCTGTGTGTATCATCCTCTGTCTTCTGTGTGTCCATCTCTGTGTGTGTCTCCCCTCTGTGTGTATGTGTCTCCTCTCTGTCTCAATGTCTGTCTTGAAGTTTCACCATGTAATCTACGAGTCTGAAACTCTCTACCGTCTTCCAGCCTGTGCTTCCTGAGTGCTGGGACTGCAGACACAAGCCACCACACCTGGGACTCTTCATGCAGAAATACAACCTGCTTCTATTTTTTGTGACTTATGGAGCCTGAAAAGCCCAGGACAACAGAATTTCTGCAAAGGAAATCGGATTTTAGTTACTACCTTTTGAAGGGACCATGCAGAACTCACCCTGAAAGAAAGCCCCCTCTCCTTACCTGCCAGGTAGAGGCCAGCAGCTTGATGGGTGGTTCCCCAGGCCCCCGAGTAGCCTGCCTCACCCTCCCAGCAGCCTGGGCTGGAAACTAGCTCTCAAGTTGTCCTCAGTCCCACCAGGCACTTCTCCATCCTTCTTCCGCCCAAGCTCCTGGCTCTGGATGTTTGCTTAAAGCCAGCCGCCAAGGCAACCCTCAGCTGACCTAGCCTGCTATCTGTGGGCCAGCTGTCCCCTCTCGTTCCTGGAAACACAAACAGACGTTTCTCTGTTCCAACTCCAAGGTTAAGTGCCAGGTTGCTGAGGAACCAGCTGTCTGTTTCTCCTCGGGCTAAGTAGGACCCCAAATAAATAAAGGTGCCCACTGTGGGCATCCTTAGTGTCCACTGCTTTGGCTCAATGCAACAGTGGGGACTACCCCAGAATCAGACTTAAATGGGTCTGAGGGAGGGTCCAGACAAAACCAGTGTCACCTAGCCAGGTGGTTTTTAAGAAGCTCCCACAAAGTGAAAACCACATGTGTCACCCTGAGCTACCAAAGAAGGAAGCAAAGCAGCCTTACTGGTGCTACCTGCCCTCCAGGCATTTGCCACAGGCTGAGAGCTGGTAGTCACACAGCCCATGGGGATGACAGATCACTGTTCTCTTACAACCCCAGAGAGCGGCGGCGGCCTCCTGGTAGGTGCCCCACAGCTGCCACAGTGGTCTAATTTGATTTGAGCCTGGCCAAGCCCTGGGGCTTCCCCTGAACCTCTCCTCCAGGAAGACCTGGCTGCAGGCAGGTGGTTTCTCACAAAGACAGTAAACCTCAGAGCTGGGAGGGGAGGGAGCTGACAAGCACCTTCCAAACACGCTGCCAGGGGCTCTCAGGACCTGAGTGGGGCAGGAAGTGGCCAAAGGCCAGAGCAGACTGGAGGATGTTACTGAGGAGGTTGGCGGTCTCAACTTGCAAGTGGCTGAGAAGAGCCGGCCCTGCCAGTCAGGCAGCAGGGATCTTTGTTAGCTTGCTGCAATGCTGGAGTTGTCCCTCATGGGCCCAGAAATAAGTCTGAGAAGACTACGGCTTCTCCAGGCTTTGGTCAACCTGTTATCCTATGCAGCCAGCCTCCAAAGGGCCTTCCTCTGCTCAGATAGTTCAGGATCAAGCCCAGTGTCCTCACCTGGGAGTTCATGGCCATCCCTGGGCCCTGCCTCCCCCACCGTGTGCATCTCTACACAGGAACAGCAGACATCATGCCCCTTGTCCCAGTCTCTGCCTCCCACTACTCCACACACTCACCACCTCACGGTGACACCGAGAGTGCACAACGACAGAAAGACAATTGACTTTATCAGAACAAAAAACCTGTGCAACACTATCAAGCTGACCTTGCAGAATGGGAGAGAAACTTTTGCAAACTGGAGATATGATGCCAGCTGAGCTGTTCCTCTGACCTCCACACAAGGGATTTCACAGTAAGGCCTGGGCACCCAATTCCAAGCAGCTGGTTCCTAGGCCTTCTCTTTCCACTTTTAGGAATTTCCCAGAAAGAGGCATTTTTATATTTTAGCTGATTTCCCAGAGGAGTCAGCTAAAAGGACAGGCAATATGACCTTCCTTAAAGGGACAAGGACTTTGCAGCGAGGCCACATCAAAAAGTCAATTGTTGGAGCTGGAAAGACAGTGACTTAGCAGTTGAGAGTGTGTGTGACTCTTACAGAAGGCCTGAGTTCACTCGCTGGCATCCATGTGGCTAATGACTGTCTATAACTCCGATTTCAGGGCACTAGATGCCTCTACCGGCACCCGCACTTACGTGTACTCCCCCCCCCCCCCCACATACACAAAGTTAAAAGTAAAGTAAATCCCCAGCTGGGCATGGGGATACAGGCATAATTCAAGCATTCAGGAGGCTGAGGTGACAAGGCTACAAATTCTAGGCTAGCCTGGGCTACACAGTGAGAGCCTATCTCAAGACAAAACAGGACAGAACAACAAAAACCAACTGGACAAATCAAGTAGGCCCGTCTCCAAATGTGCCAGGAGTCGGAACATCTAGAGCTACTCTGAAGAAGACTCTGTCCACCCAGTCACTGTCTGGTCATCTAGAGCTACTCTGAAGAAGACTCTGTCTACCCGGTCACTGTTCGGTCTCTCTTGAATCTCTCACTACTCCCAGAAACTTGCCCATGAATCCTCAGCCCAGAGCAGTCGGCCCTGGAGGACCCATGACAATTCAGGAACTGAGCTTCAAGGTTGAGCAGTGGTTCTGAGGAAGCCCATCTGGACAGTCACCCACTTGCCCCACACAGAGGCTGAGGCTCCAAGATTAGGACACAACTAGAACACAGAACGTCACAGGGGACACCAAAGATGTACCTGGTATTGGCTAGAAGACCTGCCATTCAGTGGTGCTTACTCTGTACCAAGCCCTTTATATTTCAAAGCAACCTCTGAGACAGGTTCTTAGCATCTCCTCTTGACATCTGGGCAAGTTGAGCTCAGAGGTCAAATGCTTGCCAAAGGCACATGGTGGTAAACGGCAAGATGTGAACGCCAAGTTCAACCCCTTAACCACAGGGGCATCCGAACCCAGCACTGCCTGCTATTGGGGCCTGTGTGCGCACACATATGTACATGCACTCAGTAAGTAAATGTAGACACAAACAAAAACCTACATGGATTTCACACAGCAAACAAATGTAAGCTCGAAACAAAAACTACATATCTTTAGGGGACGTTTCTCAACTCACTACACACACACACACACACACACACACACAATCTTTTAGTCTATACTGTTGGATAAATTAGAAACAATGATTAAAATATTAAATGCAGAATACATTTTTTAAAAAATTAAGAACATACAACCCAGCTAAAAACTAGCAGGGACTAGTTTCTGTGAGGTGTCAGTCCCCCAGTAAAACAAAGCAAGAATGTGGAAAAGATCTGAATACCAAAGAAAATTTTTGACTAGGAACCCTAAGATGTTGCAGAGGGGAAGAAGGTTCTTGTCAGGGAAAACTGGGCTCAGTCCCCATCGCTCACATAAAGGAAGACAGAACTGACTCCACGAAGTTGTCCTTTGACCTCCACTTATGCACCATGGCACACATGCCCCTGCCCTAACGTTGTGAATACACACACACAATAATAATGATGACGATAAATATATAGAATGTATCTATATATTTTGTATTATATATAATATTTATATGCCATATTATATATAATTATATATATATATATCATGATCTAATATATAATTATATTAGTCTTATTGGATTAAGGGCGGGTGACACGGCTCAGCAGGCTAAGGTTCCAGCCGAGAAGCCTGGCAACCTGAGTTGGATCCCCAAAGCGCATAGTGAAAGGTGAGAGCCAGTTCCCAAGGTGTCCTCTGACTGCCACATACACCTACCACAGGCTGCAGCTGCTCTCCCTTCTCTACAAGAATAAAGAAAAATGAGTTTTTAAAATTACTTTTTTGTTTTTCAAGGCAGGGTTTCTCTGCATAGCCCTGGCTGCTCTTGAACTCACTTCGTAGACCAGCCTGACCTTGAACTCAGATCCACCTGCCTCTGCCTCCTGAGTGCTGGGATTAAAGGCATGGGTTATTATGCCTAGCTGTTAATTTTTTTAATTATAAAAAGCCATGCAATGGGCTGGAGAGATGGCTCAGCGGTTAGGAGCACTGACTGCTCTTCCAGAGGTCCTGAGTTCAAATCCCAGCAACCACATGGTGGCTCACAACCATCTGTAATGAGATCTGATGCCCTCTCCTGGTGTGTCTGAAGACAGCTACAGTGTACTTATAAATAAATAAATCTTTAAAAAAAAAAAAAAAAGCCATGCAATGACCAACGAGCACATGGAAAGATGTGCAAAGTCATAGTATCTTGTTAGAAAATTACAAATCACAACCAAGAGGATAATACTACCTACCTAATCTGAACAGCCAAAAGCCAAAAACTAACATCAAGTGCTAGTGAGGAGATTGAACAACGACCCTGGGGGCTTGGCCTGTTCCCATATAGAGCTGACCAGAGAGGGGCTTATTGCATTCAGATGCACAGAGGGGGCAGGACTATTGTGTGCAGATAAACCAGGAAGCAGTTTATGGTACACATCTGGATCAACCGGGCAGGCTTAGCCGAGCTCAGCGGAAGTCTCTACTGAGCAGTTGTCAGATGGGAAATTAGACTCAGTCAGAGATTAACAACAAGCCAGGTGAGGTAGTAATCCCAGCCCCTGGGAAACTGAGGTTTGAAAGTTCAAGGCCAGCCTGGACTGCATAGTGAAACCGTGTCGGGGGAGGGGAGGGAAGATTAGCCATAGCTACCACCAAGACATAGACAATTCTGGGCTGAGGAGATGGCTCAGTACATAAAATGTTTGCTATTAAAGTGTGAAGACGGAGGTCAAGATTCTGAGAGCCTACGTGAAAAGCTAACTGGGCATGGAGAGCCACCTGTTAGTCTAGTTTTCAGCTGGCAGAGACGAGCTGCCCCAGGGCGACTGGAACTGGTGAGCTCTCAGTTCATTGAGAAACTAGCTTAGTAAACCAAATGAAAAGTGTTTGAGGAAGACACTAATGTCAACTTCCGGCTTCCATATGCACACTCCTCAGACTTTAAAAAAAAAATGCAGGCTGAAGAGATATCTCAGTGGAAGATTGCTTTGCTACTCTTCCAGGGTCCTATGGGGGACATAAATTCAGTTCCCAGCCCTCACACCAGGCAGCTCACAACTGCCTGTACCTCCCTCTCCAAGAGATGAGACACACCCTTCTAGACTTCATAGGCAACTGCACAAGTGTCTCACACACACACACACACACACACACACACACACACACACACACAAATAAAAATAAATCTTAAAATTTTTAAAAATAAAATAATACTAATATATGTAATAAAGGGTATATACATATTCACCAGGGGTAATTGAAATTGTTAAAGTGGTGTGGTGGACAGGACAACGCTAGGAGGTTACAGCTTTCTGGTGTTTATACAAATAAACAGAAAGTTATGCCCACACCTCACTCTTCTATTTAAAAGCTTTGCTCAGAATTTGAAAACAACCAAGATGATCTTCAAATAGGTAAATAAAGCATGGTCCGGCCCTGCAGTGAGATGTCAGGGAGGAGGAGCCGGCCACACTGGCTGAGGCATGCCTGCAATTGCATCTGCTGTGCAGAGACCAGAACTCAGGCCTCTTCATCCCTCCAGACCGCTCCGGAGGTAAGGTGCCAAGGAAGCGCAGAACATTACACCCTGTACAGATTCCATTTCATCTCCCTAACCGGACAATAAATAACTATCGTTCAACTGTGCACAAAGCAGGAGCGCGTGAACCCCTACTGAAAAATCCTTCTCCCCAAATGCAAGTAACCAACTAGCTTTCCGTAGCCGATCGACTTTTTTTTCATTGTAAGAGATTTTTAAAAATAATTTTTCAATGTGCAATTATGTGCCCCAGTGATAGAGCTTTGTTTGGTTTGTGTAGGGCCCTGGGTTCAACCTGGGAACACACACACACACACACACACACACACACACACACACACACACACACAAAGCAGGGGCTGAGGATGTCCCACTAGATCTCTAGCACTGCATAACCTGGCCTGTTAGCACATTCCTGTAATCCCAGAACTTGGGGAGTCGGGGTGGGGTGGGAGGGTGGAGGCATGAAGACTATAAATTCAGAGTCATCCTCAGCTAAATAGTAAGTTTGAAGCTCCCCTGGGGGAGAAAAAGAGGAAGGGGAAAAAAATATAAAGAGAGGGGAGAGGGAATAAGAGGGAGAGAGGGAGGAGGGGAGAGAGGAAAAGAAGGGGAGAGAGAGAACAGACAACCAAATTCTGCTCTGCTCTGCTCTGTCTCTCTGTCTCTGTCTCTGTCTCTCTCTCTATGTATGTATATATGTATGTATATATATGTGTGTGTATATGTATATATATGTATATGTACATGTGTATATAAACATATATATCACATATATGTAGACACAAAGCCCCAAGATGCATAGCTGGAGGTGGGTTTAGCATCTGTGAGCACCCATCACATAGAGCCCACCTCGCTGAAAGGGCACACAGTGTTCCCGAAGAACAGGAGGAGCCGACACAGAACAGAAGCTATCCCAGAAGCCACTGAAGAAAGAGAAACTAGGACGTGGGAAGAGATTCAGCATAAAATAAACGCAGATAAGACTAGCTTGTTTGAAAGAGTTATTGTCGGACATGGTGGTACACACTTGTGATTCTGGCACTTGGGAGGTTGAGGTGGGTTGATCTCTGTGAGTTCTAAGCCAGCCTGGCCTACAGAGTGAGTACCAGGACAGCCAGGGCTATATGTAAAGAGATCCTGTCTATTAAGAAAAAAAGGAAAAGGGAAAGGAGTCCGTGGGCAGAGGCAGCCTGAGTTATGCACCGAGTTCAAGGCCAGCCTGAGCAGCCTCAAGATACCCTCTAAGTGAAAGTTAAAGGGGTAAAGAGGACTGGCCTGGCATGTCAGCACCCTGGGTTCAATCCTCAGCTCTACAAACAAAAGAAAGTTTGTACCCCCAAATGTGGCAAGGGTAAAATATCTGCCTAGCCTGTTCAAGGCCAGGAGCTCAATTCTAAGCAGCACACATAAACAAGGACTTCATCTGAACGTGAACGGATGTCATTTCAATGGAACAGTGCCACATGTGTTTCATCTGTGCCCCCCAAAATTAAGGACAGCTGGGTTATCCACGTCCAGCAGTTCTGACCTCCCTCCATCCTCAACCCCCACACATGCCAATCACTACAACCCTCACACCTATGTCAATCAGTGCAACCCCCACACACGCCAATCACTGCCTCCATCTCATTTGGGAGGGCCACCTGCAGTGAACCCGCCTCTCGAAGTCCATTTGAGCAACATTTCCCCAAGTCTTTAGTTTTTTATTCTTTAGTCTTTATCCTACAGCAACCTAGAGAGAAGTAGCAAGCCACTTCTCTCCGTGTTACATGTGGTCCTTTTTAGGGGATTGGTTCTTATTCCAGGAGGGGCCCACAGTCTGTTTCTGAGTCACAGGCTTCTCTTTCCACAAAAACTCACAGTCCTTCCATGACATCAGAGAACTTAGTTCTGAATCAGACCATGCGGCTCTTGGATCAGACCCTGTGGCTCCTGGATCAGAACCTACAGGCTCCTGTCCTGCTTTTATCACACGGTTTTCCTAGGAAGCTTATGGGTAAACCTGGCACACAGATGACTGCTGCGGCTTTGCTGTGCAGGCCCAAGCTGGTGTGTGCCAGGTGATGACCTAATCATGCTTACCTTTTCCCTTAACAAAGCCGTCTACACCTTATGCCCTCCAGCAGACAGGCGCCTTGCTGACAAAACATCCCTGTAGGATGTTAGCGCTAGAACACGTTCTGTATGTAACTCCCAAGCCTCTCCTGGCCAGGCGGCCTGATCTCTGTCTGAGCTTCTGAAAAATGAGATGGTCACCATCTTCGATGTATCTTTCACTTTAACTCACTCTATTTCTGGAAGTATTTTTTTTTTCTTTTTTTTTCCGGAGCTGGGGACCGAACCCAGGGTCTTGCGCTTGCTAGGCAAGTACTCTACCACTGAGCTAAATCCCCAACCCCGAAGTATTTTTTTTTTAAGAATCCACTTTTAACAATATAGCAGGTGTCATTTATGGATCCTACTGTATCATTCAGTCAGGCATGGTGGCATATGACTGTAATCCCAACAGTCATGCAGCCATGAGGCAGAGACAGGAAGATCAAAAATTCAGGGCTGGCTTGGACTACAGGAAATCTTGTCTTAAAAAAAAAACTTTAAACTGCTCTGATCAAAAACATGCTTTTTCTGCTCCACAGGTAAAAAAAAAAAACAAAAAACAAAACAAAAATAACAACAACAAACCCACTGCAGAAAACAAAAACAAAACCAAAACTCTTCCCCAATGGGAAGTGTCTTGACTGCTGTCAACACATCTCTACACTGTCACCCCATTCTGAGAGCTTTTATGTTGATGGGCAAGGGACCCTCATCACTCTAGAGTGTTTTGTGTCTTTCTCTAATGTCCCCCCATCCCACAGTACCCACCATGCCCTCTCTGGGGACACAGAAATGTATTTCTTTTGCTTACTTGCTAATTTCCACAAGGTCCCTGGAGAAGGGTCGCCTCTACTGTGTCTGCTCTGAACACTAGTATGTGTGGCAGGGAGCATGGGATGAATCTGGAATGAACCAGACAACAATAGTGAATGCTGGGACTATGTGGCCTAGGGCACAGAGAAGGCACAGTGACAGAAGACCCCCACCCTGCCACAGGCCGAGGACCTACAGGGTAGGAGGAGGAAGGAAGGAAGGCTTCCTTGAAGTGGAGGAGCCTGCTTGGCATCTGGCAAGTGGGCTGGCTTTCCAGGGATAGCCAGCCTCCCAGCGGCTGGGGTGTGGGGGGGTGGAAAGGGAGCCTGTTGGAGAGCCAGAAAGGGACACAGAGAACTAGATTGGTGGGCATGAAGGAAACCTGTTGGCAGGGCAGTGACTGTACCAGCCTGAGTTCACCAGGCTCTTGGCACCAACTCTGGGCAGAGCAGGGACTCCAGAGAGCCATGAAAACAGCAAGGCTACCCCTATTCTCAAGCTTCCCCAGAAGTAAGGCTGCACATAAAGAGGATGGCATGGCCTGCTGTGCTTTCTTTACTCAACATCCGGGTCAAGGAGGACAGCCAAGTGACCGGCTCCACCACAAGCATCCCAAAAGGCAAATATCCACATCAATCCTTTAGGTGCCTGGAATTATTTTTAAAAATTAAAATAATGCTTTTCCAGCCAAATGGAGGGGGCACACGCCTTTAATCCCAGCACTCCAGTGGCAGAGGCAGGTGGATCTCTGAGTCTGGTCTACAGAGTGAATTCTTGGACAGCCAGGGCTACACAATGAAACCCTATCCCACCAAAATAATGATGACAGTTTTCCCACCCTAAGGAATATCTTCCAGCCAGGCCAGAGCAGAGCCCAAGCTTAAACTGACACCACCCTTACGTTTTACCTACAGCACCAGTCGAATCAGCACTCCAAAATGTTGCTGCCTGGAACAGACACCTGCATTTCACAGCCCTGCACCCTGCAGTGGCAGCGGCCCCCACATTCACAGAGGAACAGAATGATTTATGTTCCCAGGTAGAAGATTTGCCCATGGTCTGGTTACTAGGGACAACGCAGGCACACAGTTTGGAATGGATCCGTATGGCCCACCCACTGTATCACCTGGACTAGGTAGGCCTCCCCTGCTGCCTGGCACAGAGAAGGCCCTCTAGGGGAAAGGGTGAATGCCTGGGTTTTTTTTTGTTTTTTGTTTTTTAAGCAAAGCTGGTGCCTGAACTGAGTGACTCTTCACACGGGAAGGAAGAAATGGGACAGTAATAAACAAACAAATAAAAGGTGACCCGGGAGGGAGCACACAGGCCCTGCTGATGAATGAAATCCTGACCCTGGGCTCTCAGCCAGGCAGGGCTGTCCGAACCAAACCTGGGCAGGAAACTGCACACTTCCTGGTCTAGCCACAGAAAAGCTTCCTTCAGCTCACCCCACCCACTTCCCTCACAGCATTCCAGAACATTCTGTGCTAGGCCTGGAGGCACCAGGGGCTGTCACCGGGCCCCTCCTTCCCTGTCCTTTTCCCAGGACATGCAGAACAGGCCATCCCAGACAGCCCCCAGCTCCAGGCTTCTGGTCTGCAACCAAGCTCCACACAGTTTGTAACCCACAGATCAAGGCTGGTCTCATCTGCCTCAGACCTGACTCTTCCAGCTGCAGGCGGCCAGAGTCAGCAGGAGATGAACTGAAGGGATATGGCCCTAGCTTGGCCTCATAATAGCACTTTTACTTAAGCCCCAGTGTGGTCATCCTGACTCCAAGTCCTGGTATCCATCACAACGAGACTCTTCAAGGATAATCATGAGCCAGTCTTCTCTTTAAACTCCTTCAGTGGCTCCTGATGCTTCCTGGAGAGTCTACACCCAGAGACTGGCGGCTCCTTATAATACAGGTCAATTTGCCCTCCAGCCCTCCATGGTCTTATCCATTACAATTCAAACGGACCACACCAAGATCTGTGGCCACCTCCCTAGACCTAGAAACCCAGTCTTTCTCCCCCTCCTAGCTCCACCTCATTGGTCCTGCCCCTCCCCCTTTGCTTTTCCGCTTCTTTCTGGAAGGTTGCCACCAAGCCTCGGTGGGTCCAATACTATTATTCATCTCATATTTTCCTTTAAATCAATTCATTCTCAAGTCTGTTTTCAAAGGAAACTTCTTCTCCACCCTAAGTAGAAAACCACATCATGTGTGTAAAGAGAAGACTATCAGGAGGTTCTAATTACATTGAAATACAAGGTCCTTCCTGGGTTCGAATCTCAGCATGGTCAAACAAAATGCCCATGTTGGCAAATGATTGGTAAAATGCCTTAAAAGCCCATCTCTCAGCTGGGCAGAGGCAGGTGGATATCTGAGATTGAGGCCAGCGTGATCTATATAGTGAGTTCTAGGACAGTCAGGGCTACGCAGAGAAACCCTGTCTCGAAAACAAACAAAACCAGCCCATTTCCCTGGTACTTCAAACTTAGCTGTATTCTAATAAACATGGTTTTTCCTTGAATATTTATCTTTGTCTCTGGGACCCTTGGCGTTTGGCCCTGTCTCGTGGTTATCTGGGGATTTTTTTTTTCAGTTTTATGATAGCTGACCTCAAAGGTGAACACCAGACATATACACCCTAACCCATCTCTCACTCCTACACAGAGCTCAGCTTGTCACGAGCATGCATCCAGTGAAGGAGTCTGGACTGCTACCTACATAGGCCCCTTCTCCACCTGCTGTTCAACTTTCCACCAAAACTCAGAAGCCATCCACCCAGGACCTCACATCCGTCCTGTCCACTGGAGTACAAAGGATGGTACAGACAGAATGCAGCGTCTGAGGCGGAGGCTCCTGGCTCTCCTCCAGCCCACTGCCTTTCTACTGCCAGGCACGTCTCTGTGAACCATTTACCACACACTTTCCCAGCCTGGCACACCCCTTCCCTACAGCAGAATCTGGAAAAGCCCCTGCAGGCACTAGACAGGCATGACACACAAAGATAGCTTCATGGGTCCTTAGTACCAGGAGAACCAGAAGCACCTACCAGGAAGCAATGGGCCCAGTCGAGCGAGGGTTACAGGGAGCCCCAGCAAAAGGAGGGCCTCTCTTGTGTGGTGGTTGCCAAGGGTGACCCAGGTGCTGCTCGTCAACAGTTGAGCCACTCTGACTTAACTCAATAAGTAACAGCTCTTCAAGGCCCAGCTGGAGCCAAACCCAGGCCTGGATTCTCTCTGCCTAGGGCAGGGAAGCTGGGCCAAACCACCCCACCACTATTGTACTGGAGACCAAGTCCCACAGCGGCAGCAGCTGACAGACAATTGTAGGGTGTTTCCCACCCAAGGCAGGGCCTTCAGGGACGGCCTCCATCCCCTGGGGGATGTGTTTTCAGTCCGGACACATACAAACTGCAAGATGTTGTCATTTCTTGAGACAGGATCTTGCTGAATAGCCCAGGCTGGAACCCAGGATCCTATTGCTTCAGCCTTCAAAGTGATTGGAATTATAAACACATGTGACCTGACAGCACCCAAGGGTTTATGTGTGTGCTGTTGTTAGAAAGGGCTTAGATTCTAGACATTTCTCAAGAGTTATTATCAGTCCTGGTGGGACCCAAGCCATGAGCATCACAGAGCTTCCCAGAGCGTCCAGGGCCAGCGGTAGAGCCTCTCGCTGTGGCTTCTTAAGAAGGTAAATCTAACCCAGATCGTTTGACCAGGGCGGTAGAAGAACAGACGCTCAAAAGCAGCTGGCCCAGTACAGGGTTAGTGAGGCAGCCCGATGCAAGCCGGAGCGTGGTCCAGCCATTATGTCTACGTTTGAGTCTGGAAGATGACAAGGGGCTCACTACTGACCTTTTCATAACAGACAATCTAGTAAAGGAAGAAAATGTTTTCTAGCAATCTTATCCCCATGGAGATTTTTAAAAAGTTCTAAGACGGGCTGGAGAGATGGCTCAGTGGTTAAGAGCACTGACTGCTCTTCCAGAGGTCCTGAGTTCAAATCCCAGCAACCACATGGTGGTTCACAACCATCTGTAATGAGATCTGATGCCCTCTTCTGGTGTGTCTGAAGACAGCTACAGTGTAGTTATATATAATAAATAAATAAACCTTAAAAAAAAAAGTTCTAAGACGAGAGACCAATGGACACAATCACCCAGAGCTTCTCAAATGGGGTTCCAAGGAACTTGTCCTGGCAGGTTTTTGTGTCAACTCGACACAAGCTAGAGTCATCAGGAACCTTGGTTGAGGAAATGCCTCCATGAGATCCAGCTGTAAGATATTTTCTCAATTGGTGATCAATGTGAGAGGGCCTAACTCATGATGGGTGGTGCCATCCCTGGGCTGGTGGTCCTGGGTTCTATAAGAAAGCCGACTCAGCAAGCCATGATGGCCAAGCCAGTGATCAGCACCTCTCCATGGCCTCTGCTCCTGTCTCCAGGTCCTGGCCTCTGTGAGTTCCTGTCCTGACTTCTTTTGGTGATGAAGCACAATATGGAAGTGTAAGCTGAATACACACTTTCCTCCTCAACCTGCTTTTGGGTCACGGTGCTTCATCACAATTGAAACCCTAACTAAGAGAGAATCCAAGGACACTGATATGATCCGAGGACACTGTGGAAGATGGGAAGGGAGTGGGCAGCTTCCCAACCCAACCACAGGGCGATGTATGATGGTGCGTGCCCAATCCCAGCACTTGAGAGACAGAAGTAGATGGATTTCTATGAGTTTGAAGCTATCCTGGTATACACCCTGAGTTTTCAGGCTGCATAGTAAGACCTTGTCTTAAAAATAAAACAAAGGGGTTGGGGATTTAGCTCAGTGGTAGAGCGCTTGCCTAGGAAGCGCAAGGCCCTGGGTTCGGTCCCCAGCTCCGAAAAAAAGAACCAAAAAAATAAATAAATAAATAAATAAATAAAACAAAGTAAAAACCAAAGAAACAACCCAGCCAGTTCAGGCTTCCAGAGAAGACTCCACTTATCTGGAGAAGAGGGTCCAGAGTTTAAATTGCATCTCAGTGGGGTGGAATGTAGCTCCTGGCGGAACCTCACCCTAGTACACAGAGACCCCAAGTTCCATTTCCACACAGAAAATTAGAAAACACTGTGGCAGTCTCAGTTTCAAGCGGTGGATTAAGAAGCAGGATTAGGAAGGCACACCTCCCTCCTCTGGTGCATTTGTGATGGCTTTTCCAGAGAGCTTAGCTCAGGAGGGTTCTGATTTACTGATGGATTAGTCCCTCCATAGATTCAAAATACAATGGCATTATAGCAAGGTAGCAAAGTGGGGAGGGGCCTTACTAGAGGAAGCAGGTCACAGAGGGTATATCCCGGGGGCTATATCTTGTCCTGAACCCTTATTACCTTCCCCTCGGTACCCCTAAGAAATAAAGAAAGCTCTTGCCACGTGCTTCCCCTGCCATGATGCTCCATCCATGGAGCCAAATGGTGCATCAAACTCTCTGAAACCCTGAGCGCAAACAGACTGTCCCCCTCTTTAAAGTTGTCTTTCTGGGGTATCTGTTACAGCAGCAAGAGAAAAGCAACTCATACGAAGATGAAAAGAGAAAAGCAAAAACCCAGTGAAGCCCCTTAAGGGGGAAGGTGAGAGAAGCTCCCAGGGCTTGTGGGGTGCAGCTGCCACAGAGCAGCAAGACTAGGAAGTTGCTGTGCGCGTGCAGAGAGCTCCGAAGCCATACCGGGTGCCTCCTTTGTCAGGGCTCAGCCTGGCAGCTCTGTCCCGTCCCTGCATGTCCACCCACAAAATAGACTTGTTCACAAACTAGAGGTGACCCCCAACATCCGGTTGAAATCTGAGCTGAGAGTAGCATCCCAAAGAGACTGTGACCCTGGCAAGGAGAGGTAGCAGAGGCCAAGGGGTGCTAGGACCAGCATCCTGGGACACAAGCATGTTAGGGAAAAGCTATTTTCCCCAAGCATAGCAGCTTATCACATGTGAAGGTGCCGTGTGAGGGATTTCCCACACAGGAAGCCTCCATGAGAAGGCCTAAGATGCCCTTTACGCAAAAGCATGAAGATTACTAGCGTTCACACTGTGTACCCCAGAACTGTGGCAATGCTAAGCAGATCATAGCCTTAATTCAACCCTGCAGCACCAAGGTCCAGACAGCTGTGCATCTTGGGCTGGGAAGACAATTCTACCTTTAGCAAAGCAAAGGCCAGGGGCTTCTGCTAGCTCTAGGTGAAGGACAACCATCTTGCCTGCCCAGCTTCCTTCTTCAGGATTAAGTAACCAGGTTGTCCTCCTGGCTTCTTCCTCCTTAGGGTTGGACATGACTGGAGAACCTATTAAGATATCCATCACCCTCTTCCACTTCCTGGAGAGTGGCTGGCCCAAGGCTGCAGGTGACCTAGGCCAGGGTTTGTCTTCTCTGGGTTACTGAGAAGTATACCTTTCATGACGGTGAGCTGTGGTAACAGTGTTGTCGTGGGGAGCAAACAGTGCTGGTGGTGCTGGCATGGGAAATCCTGTGGCCATCTTGCCCCCTCTCAGAAGCAGCCAGTCTGGAAATGATGCTTAGGGAAGCCAACAGAAGAAGACAAATATGCCTGAAGATATTGTCAGTCACTGGGTGCAGCCAAGCCTGACCCACTTTTACAGTTCCCAGGTTGCCAGACTCACAGAGTCCCATTTCTGCTTTTGAGCTGGACTCTTATTTGTGATTGATCACGAACTCTGAGAAAATCACCTAGGCAGAAAGGAGAAGGCAGCAGAACTCATACACATGCTAAATTGCTTCAGCTCTGGTGGGGAGCTGTCTGTTCCTGCAGCTAACTCTCCTCTGAGGTCTGGCTGAGAGACACCATGGCAGAGATCCCTCCAATCTCCAGTGTTCATTCTTTGCTCTTCTGCTGTAGCCATGGGGCCCAAAGAGAGATCCAGCTCCATGTGCTTTCTCTGTGGTCCCGGGATGGTCTGACCTGTCTCTTCAAATCACACCTATGTCTCCAATGATCCCCAAGAGAGATCCTGTTCTAGGCTCATCCCAGACCTCGGCCCATCTCCCAGGTTGTACACTGAGACTGTGCCATCCACTTCTGACCACCCCTTGTCTTCCAGAGACTGCACCCAGAATGATCACTGCAAAGAAACAGCCTTGCTGACAGGACCCTGAGTGCCCCTGGCTTAACACACTGGCTTAAGCACCAGTAAGTCCTTTCCTAAGGACGAAGGGGCAGGGGCCAGTTATCTTCTCCAGGAGGATGACGTGATTACTTATACCTGAAGAAGGAAGCTGGACAGGTAGAATGGCTGTCCATCACATACTGACAGCAGAGGCCCTGACCTTCGCTTTGCTAAAGTTAGCCTTCTCCTCCCAGCCCACACTGCAGGCACCAGCACGGGGCTCCGCCATCACTGCTTGCTCACTCTCTAAACAGAAAAGCAAACGCTAAATTGCTTAATCCACGAACACGCAAAGTTTGCAAGAAGGAGGCAAAGATGATAAATGGCAATTTATATAGGAAACGTAAGTAATTTGATAATTAATACTCATAGGGAATGAAGTTGATAACTTGCTCTGACACTTTAAAAAGCTCAAGCGAAGGCTGGAAAGATGGCTCAGTAAGTACAAATCACTTACTATGCCAGCATGATGACCTGAGTCAGAATCCCCAGAACCCATGTAAAGGCCAGATGCAGCTGTGCAATCATCTGTGATTTCAGAGCTCCTAAGGAGAAATGGGAGGTGGAGACAGGAAAACCCCCACATCTTAGTTACTTATCCCAATGCTACAGTAAATGATGCTTTGGATGAGAACAGCCCTCAAAGGCTCATATATGATGTGAGCTTGATGGTGCTTGGTTCTGGTTTGGTGGAACTGTTTGGGAAGGATTAGGAGGTGTGGCCTTACTGGACGAGGTGTGTCATGGAGGGATGGAGTGGAGGGAGCATGGATCAGGTTTCAAAAACCCAAGATGCTCCAAATTAGCTCTCTCTACCTGCCTCCTACCCGCAGTTAAGGATTTAATCTCTCAGCTAGTGTGTCAGGGCCATGCCTGCTTGGCTATTGTCCTACTCACAGCCATGATGGTCACAGACCTCTGAAATGCAATAAACTCTTCTATAAGTTGCCTTGGCCATGCTGTCTTATCACAATAGAAAAGCAGGACACTAAAATTCTGACAAAATGCAACTTACAAAAGGAAGGGTTTCTTTTGGCTCACAGTCGAAGGATAAAGTCCATCGTGGTGGAGTCGTAATGGCAAGGGCTTGAGGTGGCTGGTCACAGTGCATCCACTGTCAGGAAGTGGAGAAAGATGAGGGCTAATGCCCTGTTAGCTTTGCTCTCCTTATGTGATTCAAGACCCAAGCCCACGGAATAGTGTTATACACTCTCTAGATGGTTCTTCCCACCTCAATTAAACTAATCTATATAAATTTATATAGACGAATAATCTATGTAAGTTTATATGAACTAATTTCATAAGCATGGTCAGAGACTAAATCTAAATAATTCCTCCCGGGTGAGCCTAAAGATATGTCCCCTCAGTGACTCCAAATCCTGCCATGTTGACAATCAGGACTCAACATCAAACCCAGGAAGCTCAAGGTCCTCTAACCTGGTGCACTAAAGTACTCTAGCCTGGGTAGACGTGGAAATATAAGAGAGACTCTGTTTCTAACAAGGTGGAAGGTGAGGTCTGATACCCAAGGCTGTCCCTCAGAGCTCCACATGCATACCATGGCATGCCTGCACCCACATTCATGCTTACGAAGGAGCGTGTGCACACACACGGAAGCTCAAGAGAACCGAGTGTGGTGGCCCATGCCTGTGTCCCAGCATTAGGGAGGTAGAAGCATGAGGGTCATGAGTTCAAAGGTCACTCTTTGTTACAGGGTGAGTTCAAAGCTAGCCTGGGCTACATGAGAACCTATTGTGAAGAAAGAAAGGAAAGGAGAGAGGGAGGATATGTGTGTGTGTGTGTGTGTGTGTGTGTGTGTGTGTGTGTGTGTGAGAGAGAGAGAGAGAGAGAGAGAGAGAGAGAGAGAGGATAAAAGGAAAACAAAAGATCCAAGGGGAGAAGTGAGGAGAACAGTCTGCAAAATAAAAGCATTAGAGGAAACTTGGTGAAGGCATGTTACAAACACACGTTTGTGTTACACATGCAGTGTTATTCTGTGGATTAACTGTAAAATGTCCTTCTGAGGGGTAGTCTGGGGCAGTGGGGCAGTGGTTGGCACGACAGAACTAAAGCTGCTGTAGATGGGGTTGCTCCTCAGGTCAGTGGGTGCAGGGGAGTCAAGATGCTGTGCATTCTGCTGGGGTAAGGCCCCTTTAATCCTAGGCCCTATTTTCCAGATTTTTCCCACGATATTCTAAAGAGCCCCCACTCCAGTCTCAGGTGGCTGTCTACTCGAATGCTCCATCAGTCTCTGATCTGCCACCTTTGCTCACACTAGAGAGCAAGTAGGCTCTGTAGTGACAATTTTGGAATTTTGGGTTCTTCTTAAAAACACAGAAATATTATATGGTTTCATTTTAATCCCAGGTATAGGATATGGACTGGCCTCAGATTGTCCACAGCAGATGACTATGATTTGCCTCACGCTCTGGCTAGGGGCATGGTGTTGCCAGCTGCAGATAGTTTCTGCGATTGACTTTGGAATTCTGGGGACTTTTCAGAGGGTGTGTAAATGCTAGGGCTCCAATAGGTGGGTTAACAGCTCTTGGCCACAGTTTAAGTAATTGTGCAGAAGCAAGAAGAAGAAACTAGATATCCCTACGGCAACGATCAAACTTGTCCCAGGGAATTCGATGTCCCTACTCAGCCGGTTATAGTCTAAGGATAACATCGCACCCTTTTCCCAACCCGGCTTTATTCGGGGATCTCTTTCCTTTCCCCTCTATCCTTCTTTCTCTCTTATATAGTGTTAGGCGGTTGAAAGGATAGAAGAAAAGGGGTGGAGAGGGGTAGAAGAAAGAAGAACCCACAAAACAGCTGAAGAACAGCTACAGGGTTTCACATAGCATGCACATTCTAGATGAGTGCTAATGTCTGCCCGGAGTGTTATGCTTAGGAAAGTGGAGCGACCCTTGTTTCAGAGTGGAAATGGTCAGTGCTGTCTACGGTGGGCGCAGGAGGAGAGCGGTGGTACCTGCACACCACATGCTTTCCATGTTTTCGGTCATACATTTTACTCCTCACTGAGGGGCCAAGTGAGAGATTTCCTTCAGATCTAATGTGGTCTGGTGTCTCTATGCTTATAGATCTCACAAACCACTGATATTTTCTTCCTGCCTTGGTTACCCATCAGAGTTAAAAGTCTGACTCATAGTAAAATGTATTGAACTCTATGGCATATGTGTGTGTGTGTGTGTGTGTGTGTGTGTGTGTGTGTTTGTGTTTGACGTCATTTTGGTTAATCTCTATTTTTTCTGATCTTATTTTTATGAGCTTCTATTTAACTACATATGCTCACAGAAACAGATAACATTAATGTGTCTATTCACATACTATTATCTCTACACAGGTCTGGTACATAGCACCAACTTTATCTTCTTAATAAATACATATTTGTACCCTTCTTATAGATGACACGTGGAGAAGCATATATTCTCTGGGCATTCTCACTTTTTCCATGCAACATGATGGAATATTGAGTGGATAGATAAGTATATAGATGGAAAACTGGAAAAAAAAACAGCAAAACAGAAGGCACACAGTCTTTGCCTGAAAATGTCAGAGTACAGTTGGACCCAGGAAAGAACAGGGCACCAGCAATCAGACACCAGGCTATCCATGAAGAGCTTGTCAGCTACTCTGCTGGGAGCGGGGAAACCCACATAGCCACCCCTCCCCGCCCAGCCACTCTGAGGTTTTATCAACCCTCCAGCACAGCCTGCCCCCACCCCTTCCACTCAGCGGTAGCAAATTAAATGCAGAGGTTGGTGGCTGTGAGTCCGCACCAGCTCCGTGCACAGGGCTGACAATTAGTATTGGAGGCAACATTCTAGAAAGACAACAGCATCGAGCCATGAATAATGAGACAGTAAACTATGCGGTCTCCTTATAAATGCTGCAGGAATTCTAAGCGAAAAGAGCCCCCAACCTGCGTCTGCATTCAGACTGCCTCTGTCCCGCTCTGATGTCTGAGAGCAGCCGAGGACTGGAGAACTCCTAAGCTTTGCTTCTCCCAGCAAGAGAGGAAACCCCAGCTAAGATCAATCACACTGCTCAGGACCAGAGACTTGGCCCCCAGCATGAAGGGCCAGGTCCTGGCAGCCCCCTGACCCCGGTGTACCCATAGAAAAGGTGCCACAGCGTGTGGCCTCTGTGGACCAGCTGAAAGAGAAAGATGAGCCAGGGCCAGAAGCAGCGGGGCAGTGTGGGCAGCTGCCCCTCACACAGCCTCCCACAGACTTCACAGCCAGTCCCCATCCTCTTCAGTCCCCAGTTATAAACCTATTTATTCCAAGATCACCAGGGCTCTGCATTTCAAACAGCAGGCAAAAAGGAGACAATGGTTTGACTGCGTTCCTTTTCAATAAAATTTTCAGGAGGACACAGGCCAGGCCTTTCTTTTCTGGGGTAACTAACAATTTGCAAAGGTAGTCAGTCTGAGTTTCGACATTCTAGAATCTTACCAGCCCAGTAAAGGGCTAAAAAAGCAGAGAAGGGAAGAGGGAAGGTTGTGTCTGCGAATGGATTCAAGTGACAGAACCTTGTGTAGTTAGTTCCTCAGAGCGAGACTATGCTTTGTTTACCAAGTAGGGGTAAGGGGGAACCTTTTACAATAAGGTAACCTGGCATCCTGTCTGATGGCGTAGCCACCACCAGGCATGGCCTCAGAAGCTCTGACTTTAGACTGTGACCAACCAGCCCCCTCAGGCCATACCCAGGCCAAGTTAGCATATCCAAGTCCTTCCCTTAATAACCTGGGAAATCGTGGGTGTGGCAGTGGGGGCTAGGCTACAGCGCAGTGAGCATGAAGCCCTGGGTAGATCTCCTGCAGCCAAAGAGTGGGGTTGGTGGGGACGGGTTGACACTGAGCCATATGCTCAGCCCTGAGAAACAGGGTCTGCAGGGTTAAGAGAGAAGGGAGCCAGGGCAGAGGCAAGCAGACAGGAAGCAGACACCTGGCTTCCCACTAGCACACAGGCCCCTTTCAGTCCTCCAGGGTCTGGGTGGGCGGAGCTACCTCAGCTTTGTGAGCTGCCCCAGAGCCTGGGATCCTTCTTTTTGTTCAATTGTCACCACATTCGTAACCAGCCCAGGCCAGCCAGGTACCCAGCAGCCTGCCTCACGTGACACGCTGTTCCCCTGCTACCCCTGCAACCCAGAGTGAAGATGACCTGGGGGTGTTCAGACCAGCACTAGGGGGAGCAGAGGATTTGTGCACCAGGCTGGCTGCCAGGTCTGTCTCCACCAGCAAGGTGACCTTGAACACCAAACCTTCTGAAATGCCGTTCTTTGTGTTTGGGCTGCAGCTCCCCACCCCACCCCAGCCCCCTAGATCTTCCTCTGCACCCCTGCAGTCAGTCATCCTAGCTACTGTCACAGTGAGCTTCCCAAAAGGCCGGTCCTAGCATGCAGCCATGGGCTTGAAATCACCCGGATGGCTTCCTATTGCTGTTTGTATAAAACCAAACGTTTCCCACACACCTGAGGCCTCCGAGTGTCCTTTAATGTCACATTCCTCCCTTGGGCCCTCAGGGACCCTGATACAATCTTTTTTTTTTTTTTTTTTTTTTTTGGTTCTTTTTTTCGGAGCTGGGGACCGAACCCAGGGCCTTGCGCTTCCTAGGCAAGCGCTCTACCACTGAGCTAAATCCCCAACCCCCCCCCCCCCCCCCGATACAATCTTGTTCACCTAATTATCTGTGTTAAAATTTTTTGTTGTCTTTTTTTTTAGCACCCTTATGGAGATACAGTTCACAAGTCGTGAAGCTCACCCCTTTAAAGTTTTCAGATAGCCCAGTGGGTTTCTGCATAGTCACAGAGCTGTGGGACTGATGTCTCCAGGGTTGGGTTTCAGGACATTTTCAGTGCCCCAGAAAGAAAGCATTAGCAGTCACTCCGGTCTCCCTTCTCAGCCCCTGGAAAAGACTGATCTACTTTCTGTCTGTCTTGTGGATTTGCATATTCTGGGTGCTGCATATAAATGGAGTCATACAATACATGACCTTTTTATTCTTATTTCTTTTTTTTTTCCCCCAGTCCTAATCTTTATGACTTTTCTCCTTTGCTTGCTTTGGGTTTAGATTTCTGTTCCTTTCCTGGTTTCTTACAGCAGAAGATTATTGACCTGAGGCCTTTCCTCTTTTTTAATATAGATGTCCACAACTATTTATTCTGTAAGCCTTAAAGATTCCTTAAACTTTAATTATCTTAGTGTGTGTGTGTGTGTGTGTGTGTGTGTGTGTGTGTGTGTGTGTGGCCAGAGGCATCTGATGCCCTGGAGCTGGAGTTACAAGCAGTTGTGAGCTTCCTGACATGGGTGCTGCTAATGGAACCCCTGTCCTGTGGAAGAGCAGTCGGTGTTCTTAACTGTTGAGCCATCTCTCCAGTTTTTCATAAGCTTTAAAATGTTACCCATTCTTTGTTGTCCTAAAGCACTTTCTAGTTTCACTTGGGAGTTCTTCCTTTAGTATTTAGAAGAAATTATTTTCCACATATTTGTGAATTCCCCCAATTTCCTGTAGCTCCGAAGTTCTAACTTACATTTTAGTATAGTGACAGAATGTACTTTTATGACTTCAACCTCTTTTAATGTATTGAGATGTGTTTCCCAGCCTCACGTGCAGTTGCTCTTGGGACAGTGCTTCATGTAGACTTACAAAGAACCAACTGCTGTCAGGTGGTATTGAGGAACCTTACAATTAAGGTAGCAGTCCCCTTTGACAGGATGGCTTTCTGGGCTTGGTGCAAAATGGGGGACTCCCTCTCTCAGCAGGGCTTCCCTGTCTCTGCCTGCCTTTGTCTGGAGAGTGTCCCTGAACACAGGTGGCTGGCTTTGTCTGAAAAATGACCTTGTACAGAGCTCTCTGCAAGACTGCATAACTGGGCACACACACCCCACTATGGCTTCTGTCCCCATGATAATTAGGTGCTGTACTATAACCAATCTGCCCTTCCTCCTCACTTGATGCCATGACCAATTAGCCCTTTCTACCCATAACCCTAAAAAAGCCTTCAGATACCCTATCCCTAAAACAATAAAGTAGCCCACATGCAGCCAGCTCCAGAGCATTCTGTTGCTCTCTGCCTGACTCCTTTCTCCCCTCACCACCAGCCTGAGGTGAGAAAGGGCGGGGCCACTCGGTGGAGTACTTTCTAGATGTCTGTTAAGCCTCATTGGTTTATAGAGTCAAGTCTCTTATTTCCTTATTGAGCCTCTGCCTACTTGTGCATCTATCATTGCAAGTGAGACCTTGAATCCAGGAATGGTGGCATGGAGTGCAACCCCAAGGCCACCCTGTGCCATACAACAAGCTCTCTGAAGCCAGAAGCACGTGAATCTCTGTGAGTTTGAGTCCAATCAGATCTACATAGGGAGTTCCAGGCCAGTGGAGGCTACCCAGTGAAACCCTGTCTCAAAATTACAATGTGATAAATAATTAGAAATAAATAAAGTGAAAGACCCGAAGTCAGCCTGCAACTATCGTTGAATCCCATTCTCTCCCACCATTACTGTTACATTTGCTCTCTGTAGTTTCGGGGTCTGTTACTGGGTAAATGTATATTTATACGTATTAGCATTTCCTGATGGACTGGCTTTTTAGCATCTTGAATGTCCTCATTCACTTCAGTAACAATGTGTGTGTAAAGTGTGTGTGCAAACGTCACTGTGCACACATGGGGAGTCCAAGAACAGGACCTCAGGTACCGGCCTCTTCTGTTCTCCACTTTGTCCCCTTGAGGCTGAAGGTCTCTCACTGAGCCTGAAGCTCCATTTGGGCGAGAATGTAAGGAGAGTAAACTCCCAAAATCCCCTTTTCTCTGACACCCGGCACTGGGGTTATAGGCATGCGTGGCCATGCCCAACCTTTACATGGGTTCTGGGGAGTGAACTCAAGCCCCCATCTTTGCACCGCAAGCACTCCCACCTCCTAAGACATCTTCCTTCTAGTAACCAGCCTTGTCCCTCGCCCACCCACCACAGTGCTGGTGGTGCACAGACCAGGCAAGCACCCCACCACTGAACTTCATTCCCAGGCATGGTTTTTGTCTTAAAGTCTGTTCTATCTGATACCTTATAAAAACTTCCACCCTCTTTTACATTTCCTGTATGTGTGCATATGCACAGACGTGTATTCACGGGGATGCGTGCATCCCATGGCATGCATGTGGAGGTTGGGCAGAGGACATCTTCCAGGAATTGTTCCTCTCCTTCCACCAGTGGAGGCTGAACTGAAGTGGTCAGGCTTTGAGGCAAGTGCTTTTATCAATGGCCATCTAGCTGGGCCCCTTATGTTAATATTTTTAATATAACTTTTCATTAATCATTAATCTTTTATTACATTTTAAGCTAGTTCCTAACCGGTCACTTCAGAGATTACAATTACAGATTATAATTTTAATTATAGTGTGTGTGTGTGTGTGTGTGTGTGTGTGTGTGTCTGTGTGTGTGTCTGTGTGTCTGTGTGCACGCGTGTTGTTAGGGATCAAACCCAGGGCTGTGCTTGTGCTAGGCAAATTCTCTCTCACCGAGCCACATCACCACTCCTTTCAGTTAGTATTTTAATTTAAAACCAGGCAGCTTAGATGAACACTGACTTAGTTGCAGTAAAATACAAAAGCTTTTCTCTACTACACAGTAGGCACAATGTTGCTTCAGTTGACAAGGACCACGCACGGCAGCGGTCCCT
The DNA here is from genome assembly GCF_021556685.1 of Rattus norvegicus. Taxonomy (NCBI): domain Eukaryota; kingdom Metazoa; phylum Chordata; class Mammalia; order Rodentia; family Muridae; genus Rattus; species Rattus norvegicus. The sequence goes on from NC_141543.1 coordinate 66,754,305, forward strand.
TACAACTGCATCCCCTCGTAAGAGGGTAACCATCTCAGTTCGTGCACACTCTATGCTGTCCACACAGTGATTAGCCTCCCGGAGCCTGTGCGTGCTAAGTGAAACGTGACTCAACTCCCTTCCCTCCTCTCTCCTGGGCCATTATTGTCATACAAAGTATCTTGTATGGCATAAGCCTATTAGCAGTTTTATTACTTCTTTATACAGTAGTCTTAGTATGGAAGAACTATAAACAAGACGTACTTATGCCTTGCCAGGTGGTCTTTCTTTTCTCACTCGGATTTGAGTCACTCTGTAGCATCCTTTACAGTACAGCCCTAGAATGCATCTTAGAATTTCTTAGAATATCTGCTAATGACAGCTTTTCCCATTTTTTGTTTTTGTTTTTTAAAGACACGGTATCTCTGTGTAGCCTTGACTATCCTGGGACTCGCTCTGTAGACCAGGCTGACCTTCGAACTCACAGAGATCTGCCTGCTTCAGTCTCCCGAGTACTGGGGTTAAAGCCGTGCACCGCCACCACGCTGCCAACTCTGTTTTTTTTTTTTTTTTAAATAACTTATCTGACATGTTTTGTTTCTCCTTCATTTTATTTCTTTATTTGTATTTTGTATTTTATGTGTATGGATGTTTTGCCTCCACACATGTCTGTGCCCCATGCATGGTGCCAGCAGAGGCCAGAAGAAGGCGTCAGATCCACTGGACTCAGAGTTACTTATAGTTGTGAGTCACCATGTGGGTCTGGGACTAGAACCAGGGTTCTCTGGAAGATCAGTTGGTCCCCTAACCACTGAGCCACTTCTCCAAGCCCTACTGAAGGTCAGCCTTTTAGAATTAAAGACTTCCGATAGAGAGTTGGGGATTTGGCTCAGTGGTAGAGCGCTTGCCTAGGAAGCGCAAGGCACTGGGTTTGGTCCCCAGCTCCGGTCCCCAGCTCCGGTCCCTAGCTCCGGTCCCCAGCTCCCGGGGGGGGGGGGGGGACTTTAAGACTTCCGATGGACAGTCTCTCCATCAGCAAGGTTGCCACTGCTTTCTCACTCTGCCTAGCACTAAACATTTTAAGCCGCTCCTGTGTTTTTAAAGCATTTGTTTATTTACATGTGTGCATGCACACATGAGCACCATGGTACTCACAACTGGAGCTCACAAGATAACTTATGAAAATTGGTTCTTTCCTTCCCTGTGTGCATTCTGGGAGTTGAACTCAAGCTATCTGTCTTGGTGGCAAATGACTTTACCCTCTGAGCTGTGTTGCTAACCCAGCAGTAACTTCCTAATGAGGGTTACTTGCCTCATTTCTTTTTTTGATTATTATTATATCACAGGGTCTCACTATGTAGTACAGGCTAACCTTGCACCTATAAACCCCAGCTCCACCTTTCCTGCCTAATTATTAAGGAACTTAAAAAACCCCACTCATATTTATATGAGTACACTGTTGCTATCTTCACACACACCAGAAGAGGGCATCAGATCCCATTACAGATGGTTGTGAGTCACCATGTGGTTGCTGGGAATTGAACTCAGGACCTCTGGAGGAGCAGTCAGTGCTCTTAACCGCTGAGCCATCTCTCCAGCCCCCTTATTAAGGAACTTTAATGCATCAATTGAGCCCTCAGCCATCTCTTCCTCCCTGGACAAGGTTGGGCTCATTGACACCTGCAGTCTTGAGCTCTGTAATTCTCGTTCGTAGTGATTATCACGAATGTAGCTGGGTAACGAGTGGTCGGTGTAGCCTTTGCTGGGTTCTCCATTATTTCCATCATTCGAATCTAAGCTCCAGAGGACGAACAGAACCGGGCACACTGGAGACGTCCAATAAATGCTGAGCAACGAATGACTGAAACAACACTAAACAGCCGTTTCCGGATGTGGTCTTCTGGGAAATGTACTTCCCTGCCCGACAGAATTCGGGTCTGATCACGTGACTTGTTTTGGCCAATGGGATGCTTGTGACTACGATGGGGGTGGGGGCGGGGGAGGGTGGCCTGACATACTTTATGACTGAGCTAGCTCCTTGCATTCCTGTCCGCATCACCCCAAGTCAAACAAGCCTTGCGTGGTCACTGGTCCAGGTGGGTTGAGAGACACATAGGTTGGACTTTGAAACTACTCTCTGTGGGAAACCAACCACAGTTCACTGTAAACAGCCTAGTGAGACCTCTTTTGACTCACAGACCGAGAAATAAACACTTGTTGCGGAAGTCAGCAGGTTGGAGTGATTATGCTAAGTGCTGTGGCACGAGATGAAGGGGAGAGCCTGCAGAACCTGCAGACCGGAAGATCTCCTAGGGACACCTCTTTGGTGTGTCCCTCATGGGGCCCCGTAGGGTGGCAGATTGTCCAGGTAGTCCTACACCCCCTGCTACCAGAGTTTCCAGTTCCTTCTCTTGCTGACTGCCCCCAGGGCCATCCCAGAAGCCCAAACCAACAGCCTAGGGTCTGCGTTCCCACACATTTAGCAGAACTCACAGGATCAGCTTCCCAGAATTCTTTGATTCTGCTACATCCCTAGAAGCTGTAGTGTAGCTACTAAAGACCTAGCATGGTGCCAGGCAAACAACAGGGGCATTACTGGACTGAGGCTGGGGACAGGGCTCAGTGGCAGAATGTTTGCACAGAATGCACAAGGCCAAAGATTTGATACTCAGAACACTCTCTCTCTCTCTCTCTCTCTCTCTCTCTCTCTCTCTCTCTCTCTCACACACACACACACACACACACACACACCACACACTATCTGCAATTCATCTGCTGTGTGGCTACAGAATGTTCTGCATTCTCACCCGTTTAAAACAGACCTTTTGCTGCCTCTGCTTATACCTCAGAGTAACAGGATCCAGACACACTCATGTATATTGAGTCAGTATGTGGCGGTGCATGTATTTATGTGGTGCAAATGTACAACTGCCTATTTCAAGGAGGACTGGAAGCAATTCAGGGGCTAAATGCTATAAAAAATAAACAAGGGCCAAAGTGAGTGGGGAGGAAGCCAAAGCGATGTCTCCAGAAACGCCACAGTGAGGCCGTACATCAAGTCTGACTCAGAGCACTCAGCTGCCCCAGAAATGGGGTGAGCACTAAGGCCATGCAATGTCACTTACAATCAGACAAGGGTGGTTCTGAGCATGAACCCCATTCACAGTGATTCCAGGTGCAAAAGGACACCCCCAGGGCAGAGTGGGAACATCCTAATACTAACTCTGCCATCCCCATGGGCAGAGAGCTCTTCTGACTGTGTAACACATGGCTTCTCATTATGGCTATGCCACTACTGTAGATAACCAGTTTACAGATGAAGAAATTAGAGGAAACCCTCGCAGAGAGCCCCTGAGAATGGAAGCAATAGAATCAGGTTGAAATCTCCAGTCAGAGCCCTCTTCCCATGAGCCGCTTAGCTACATTCCCACTGGCCAACATCCTCAGACCAGAGGACTAGACCACTCTGGTCCAGCCCTCCCCAGACAGAGACTTAATTCTCTTCACTCCTAGAGATCTGTCTGGAGATGGCCACTACTGGCCTTGCCTACAGGTCAGGATCCTGTAACATCTGGTGGCTCCCTGCAAACCGCCTGCCGGGATTCCCACCTGACAGGTTTTGCAACTCCACCTGCAACTAGTTGCAACTTACAAGTCTCTTCTTGACTTGTACACCCCAAGCAGGTTCCATTTCCAGCTGAGCCTTCTCCTGGTGTACACACTCTTCTGACTTATTTCCATGTGCTGTCTGTCCCCAGACCAAAGCCAGCACCCCAAGGGTCCCCTGTTCCGCATCTGTTAGTAGAGCTCACATCTGAGAATATCACACAGTGATCCTTCTTAAAGGTCATGGACGCCAAAGTGCAAGCCTCTGACTATGCCCTGTGCTTAGGCTCTGGACATCAGATCGGCAACGTGCAGGGTCAGCACACAGTTGCATCCTTGCTGCTCCTGGCCTTTTCTTTCCACCCTGACCCCTTGGTGTGAGCTGGATAAGGACTTTCAAGTCCACAATTGCGATCACGATTTCCTATGGAGGCTCTGAATTCCCAAGTATTCCAATCTGCTAAGTTATTAGTATTTCCAGATCATTCTACCAAGGGTGACTCACTTCCCCTTGACACCAGAACCTGAGAATGAAGTCAGGGAAGTCTAAGGCCAGCCTAGACTACAGGGCACTTCTGCACACAATCATAAACAATGTTTCTATGGGGACATCTCCATGTCAGACACTTAGAAACCATAGTAATAGCCAGGCATGGTGGCAGATCCCTATAACCCCAGCACCAGGGGGGTTGGGCAAGAGTAAATTTCAGGCCAGCCTGCCTCACAGATTCTGCCTCAAACAAAGGGGAAACAAGCAATCCTCATAGAACCCTGGAACTAAAATAAGATAAGTTTCAACCTTCTTTAGTAAACTGCCACCATAAACCAACCACTCAGTTCAAAGCTGTCTCCCACATGGGGTCCCCATATGGCACCCAACCTACAGAAGGCACCATGTCCACAACCAGCGACAACTTTAGCCAAGCAAGATGCTCACAGCACAGACCTATTCAGTAGTACCTAAGAGAAAGCTAGGATCGTGTAACATTGAAATCTGAACCCCTAAGGCAATGTGGGTCTTTGGGGAGTGATTAGGCCATGAGATTAATGATCCCATAAAAGACGCCCCAGGGGATAGGGAGACACTCAGCTGGTAAAGCGCTTGCCATGCCAGTGTGATAATCTGATTTTGGACCCCGAGCACCCATGAAAGAAAAGCAGAGAGTTGTGGGGTCCAACTGTAATCCCACTGCTGGCGAACACAGAGGCAGGCAGGAGGATATCTGGGGTCGGGGGGGGGGGTTGGCCAACAAGTCTTGCAAAATCAGCAAGCTCTGGGTTCAGCGAAGGATCCCTTTTCAAAAATAAGATGTTTAGGGAGCCTCTTGGACAACCTAACCAGCAATTCAAAAGGCAGCCTCTTATGCTGCTACTGGGGATTTTGTTAGGTGGTCTTTGGCTCCTGGGAGGAACATTGTCAGCCCAGATGAGAAAATTTCACTTAAATTATATATGTATATTTATACATAGAATTAGATTATTATAGTGTTTTTTTTTAAAGATAGGTAGTTGGTAGTATGATTCCTTATATCCCCTATTGCTGTTGCCCCTGGTAGTCACTCGGAAGCGGAAGCTAAGTCTCTACTGCTAAAGATACAATTTCACATACAGAGCTTCCGAAGTTCCCAAGCTGGAACTGACCTAAAAACTAGCTTCATGGTACAAGTAGGTGCTGTGAAAGCTTCCAAGGGAGGATGCAACTAACAGTCCTACCCAGCTGTGACTCATACGAATGACAACCCATGGTAAATAACCCCAAGGGTGCAGTAGTGGCACACATAGCTTGGGGGTAACCAACAACTCTATAATTGGACTTAAGACCTGCTCAACAGGCTGGAGAGATGGCTCAGTGGTTAAGAGCACTGACTGCTCTTCCAGAGGTCCTGAGTTCAATTCCCAGCAACCACATGGTGGCTCACAACCATCTGTAATGGGATCTGATGCCCTCTTCTGGTGTGTCTGAAGACAGCTACAGTGTACCCAGATATATAAAATAAATCAATCTTAAAAAAAAAAAAAAAGAAAGAAAAGAAAAGAAAGACCTGCTTAACCACAGGCTCAATCGTGCCAAGTACTGGAAACCTAGCTCAACGTCATAGATCTTGGAGAGGAACCTACGAGCACTACTTTACTAAGCCTGAGTGCAGTCCAAACATTGGTCCTTATGTCCACAGCTAAGTGTAGTCTTCACTCCTCATCAAGGAAACTTCTTCCCGTAACGGATGGAGAAAACCACAACCAATCAAAATGCAGAGTTGCGGATCTACCGGTCCCCGTGGGTACAGCTACAACGCTCCCCCACCTAAGGCTCAGGGAACACTCTGGAAGAGCAGACAGAAGATCTGGGGAATGGACCGTGGAGCAGCACGGCCAGCTGTGTGAGCCACGAGACAACTGGGGCAGCTTACCACAGGGGCTCGGGATAATTTCATATTCATCTCTGACCTTTCCTTGGCCAGCCTCTCCCACGGTCCCTTGCCCTTGATCAAATACTCTCCCAGACCTTGACATTAACCAGGACAAGCACTGTGACAAGTCAGAAGCCAGCTGAAATTGGGTCGTTCCCTGTCACCAACCTGTGTGATTTAATGACATTAAAAAGAAGAGGAAGGAAGAAAGCAGAAGAATTCATTTCCTTTTTTACTTTTAGAAGACACTGCTCAGAGCACAGCATTTAGACAGGAACCTTCTAGAGCACGCAGTCCCTGGGATGGTGGGGGCAGAACGACTTTTGTTGGAACCCTGGCTCTGACCCCTGACCCCCAACACTGCCTCATCTGATGTGCTGTCCATTAAGGAGAGACAGGGTGAACCTAGACTCCAAAAATGAACTGTGGAAAATAACATTAACTCCTACAGTCCTCCTTCTAAGTTAAGCCAGTGTTCTTCATTAGCTTGCCACAGGGGACTGAGAGAAAATTGTTTTAAAACTCGGAACTGAATTTAAACTAAGTAAGGAAAAAACCAACAATAACAAAACCCCCACCAAGACCAGATGTTTAAAGCAGTTTGCCACTAACTTTCGGAAACTCTGGAGGAAGACTAGGATCAAACCCAGGGCTTGTACACACTACACAAGCATATCCACCAATTTGTTCCTAGCTGGTTGTGAACTTTTCCAGTTAATTTTATTTTTTTAAAGATTTCATTTTATTTGAGTGCCTGTGAGCATCTGTCATGTGTTTGTGTGTGCAGGTGGCCACAGAGGAAAGAAGAAGGTGTCAGATCTGTGGAATTGGAGCTGGGACAGGGTCTCTTGATGTAGCCCTGACTGGCTAAAAAAAATCAGTGTGTGGGCCAGGCTGTCCTTTGTCTCACAGAAATCCACCTGCCTCCGCCTCTCTAGTTCTGGATTAAAAGTGTGTACCACAATTGAAAGCCAGCTGCCAGTTAACCCTTTTCTCCTTTAATTTTTTATTTTATTTTATGTATATCAGTGTTTTTCCTCTGTGCATGTGTATGCACCGCACGTGTATATAATATTGGTAAAGGTCAGAAAAGGGTGTCAGATGGCCTGGAACTGGAGCTACAAATAGTTGCAAGTCACCATGTGCCAGGAATTGAACCCAGGTCCTTTACAACAGTAGCATGTGCCCTAAGCACAGAACAATCTCTCTAGTCCTTCCTGTTAACCAATAAGTGATTGCCTCCTTGAGAGTTTAGCTAATCAGCCCAAGAATACAACTGTCTAAATAGAGTTGTCACAGGCCTCTGGATACCGCTCCAGAGAGTAGAGCAGTCACCTAGGACGTAGAAGGCCCTAGGTTCACTCCCTAGCATCAAAACACAAAACAAACAAACAAAAGCCACACAGATACTAAAAACGGATCATATAAAAACCTTGGGTTTGGTATTAAGCATTTGTCAACTGATTTACAGTCAGCGCTTAGCAATGTGAGAGGCTCACGCCACTGCCTTTGGTTCTAGTTATCGTATGTGCGTTGTTGTATAAATGAAGCGGCCTGGGCCTCAACCCTCAGGAGAACAGGACCAGAAACAAACACTGGGTTTTAGCTGGTGTGGGCTCTCTGAAGAATCCAACATTTTATTCTTCAAAAGATGCTATTAAGATAGTGAAAAGTCAGAGAAGAATTCACAACGTAGAAGTAGGTGTTAAATCGTCGCCACCACGGGAATGCGAGAGGATCTGCTGAGAATCAGTGAGAATCTAACGGGTAAAGGGGGGTAAAGGAAAACACAGGAGGGTAAGTGAGGAAACAAACAGCCCCCCATAAGCACCGCACCCCTACGAAAACCAACGCACTACCGTATAAACTACAAGGAGAGATCCATGCACTTGGGTCCGGTGGCACAAACTCAAAGTGTGGATGATGTGAGAGGGGGAGCAGGTACCCTGGAAGGAACACAGAGCTTCAGACTTCCAGGAACAATGGTATGTGACTGTGATCCCTGTTCTTCCACTCTTGGGGACAACAGCCCAGAGAAGCTTGCACCTGGAAAGGATGCTGGCCCCAGCCTAGGAAGATGCAAATAGCCCAGTGTCCATCTGCAAACGGAAGGGACGGACAAGGTGAGCATTTTACTTACAGTCATAAAAAGGAAGCTACAGCAATGGGCAAGGATAGAATAAGCCTCAGAACACACACACATACACGCACACGCACACGCACTCACACATGCACATGCATGCACACGCCCACGCAAGCACACACCAACGAGGCTGTTAAGTGGAATACATCCGACTCTACTCACAAGTACTCAAATGCATGCAAAAACCAAACCACATCAAAGCTATAAACCGATGTAGTTAAGCTGTAAAGAGCAGTTAACGATTATATATAGCATTCCGGTCAGCATGTCCCCTGGGGACAGGGTGGATATATTGTTTAAGGAGAGATATAAAATCGTGTGTAAGTGGAAGACTACTCAGCTATTGAAAACAAGGGCATCATGACTTTTGCAGGTAAATGGATGGAACTAGAAAATATCATCCTATGTGAGGTAACCTCGACCCCAAAAGACATGCATGCATGGTATGTACTCCTAAGTGGACATTAGCCATAAAGTACAGGATACCCATGCTACAGTCCTCAGACTCAGAGAATCTAAATAACAAGGAAGGCCCAAGGGAGGATGCTTGAATCTCACACAGAAGGGGAAATAAGATAGCTATCGAAGGTGGATGGAGGAGAGAACTGAGTGGGAGAGGGGAAGGAGATCAGGTGTAGGGAGAGCAGAGGAGAGAGAACAAAAATCAGTGGTGGGCAAGGTGGTAGGAGGAGGCATCTCTAGGATATGCCAGAGACCTGGGATAGGGGGCCAGGGAGCCTATGGAGGGGTGACTCTAGCTGAGACTCCTGGCAGTGGGGGATGTGGACCCTCAAGTGGCACCAAATCCTGTAGTCAGACAGGACGCCCAGTAGAGGGATAAGAACAGCAAACCCACTCATGAAACCAAATTGAGACCCATCCCATGGACAAGAGCCAATCCCAGACACTGCTAATGATACTCTGTTATACTTGCAGATAGGATCCTAGCATAACTGTCCGCTGAGAGGCTCCACCCAGCAGCTGACTGAAACAGATGCAGAGACCCAAGCCAAACAGTAGAGGGAGCTTGGGGAGTCTTGTGAAAGAGCTGGTGGAAGGATTGAGGGACCCAGAGATTATAGGAATCCCACAGGAAGACCAACAGAGTCCAGTAACCTGGACCCTTGGGGGCTCCCAGAAACTAAACCACCAACCAAAGAGGGAGTGTGGCTTGGACCTAGCACCTACACAGACACAGACACAGACACAGACAGACACACACACACACGAACACGCACATGCACACACATACACACACACATGAACACGCACATGCACACACAGCACACACATACACACACATGCAAACACGCACATGCACACATACACACACATGCACGCGCGCGCGCGCGCACACACACACACACACACACGTAGCAGATGTGCAGCTTGGTTTTCATGCAAGTCCCCTGACAACTGGAGTGGGGGCTGTGACTGAATTTGTTGCCTAACTGTGGATCTTATTCCTCTAACTGGGCTACCTTGCTTGCCTCTGTGGAAAAGGATGACCCTAGTCTGCAGTGACTTGATGTACCAGGGTGGGGGGATACCCAAGGGAGATCCCCCCTCTCTCAGATAAGAAGGGGAAGGGGAGAAGCTGTGTGTGTGTGTGTTGGGGGGGTGACTGGGACAAAAGAGGGCTGATATTGGGAAATAAAGTGAATAAATAAACAATTAATGAAGAAAAGCAGGGGTTGGGGATTTAGCTCAGTGGTAGAGCACTTGCCTAACAAGAACAAGGCCCTGGGCTCGGTCCCCAGCTCCGAAAAAAAAAAAAAAAGAAAAGGAAAAAAAGCAGTGTGCAAAGTCAGGAATATACATGTCTGCCTTACCAGTCTGTTCGAACTGTTCATTATATGCACTGTATTCCTAAGAGCAACAAACCTAACATCTCGAGGCTGGCAGGATGGCTCAGTAAGCCACCCAGCCTGAGTTGGGTCCCTGAGACTCACAGGACAGAAGGAGGGAACCAATTCCACGTTCACGCACTAAATAAATACGTAATTTTAAAATTGTCTTCAAAGCACAGAACGTCTAAGAAGCAATGTGCACCACCCCCTTTTAAAAAGCAACCGTGAAGCTTAGCTGGGCGCTCTGACAGGAGACGACTGAAGACCATATCCCTGGGTTGGGAAACCCCATCTATTTATTATTTTATAAATGCAATCCCAAATGGAAGGTTAATGATATGTGTAGAAACGGCAATGAAATTATTGTAGATTTCATATAGAATAACAAATACATAGGCAAGCATAACCAAGGGGATCAGGAACGAGGGTTTGCATGTCCAGACACTAACCTAAAGTCACAGTGAAAATGTGAGGGCAAAGCAAGGTGTGGCAGTGCATGTCTGTGATCCAAGCACAGGAGGTAGGGACACAGGAGGACAGAGCTGAGAGCCATCCTCTGCTACAGAGTGAATTCTAGGCCATTGGGGCGACACAGTCAGGCCCAGTCTCAAAACAAAAACAACAAAAGATAAAGTGACAGAAGAGGAAAAACAACAGATTCAGGAAAAACAACAAAACAAAAAACAGAAAGCCTGGAAATTTGCATGTTTGCATACTATATAGCAAAGCTGACATTCCACATCAGTCAGAAGGAGGAGAAAAGGACCCATCAAATCTGTTAACTCTGGTTACTGTACCCGGGGATTGAGGGATGTGGGAGGAAGGAAGCTCTCAACATCTGCTTTTTATAATTGATTTTTTAAAAAATGTATCATGTGAGTACACTGTCACTCTCTTCAGACACACCAGAAGAGGGCATCAGATCCCATTACAGATGGTTGTGAGCCACCATGTGGCCACTGGGAATTGAACTCAGGACCTCCGGAAGAGCAGTCAGTGCTCTTAACCACTGGACCATCCCTCCAGCCCGATACTTGAATCTTTAACTGTATGGCTATACAGGTTACTTGACAGGTTCTAGAATCACAATGGAGACAAGCCTCTGGGCACATCTGTGAAAGATTACCTTGATTGTGATAACTGAGGCAAAAAGATCCTTCTTAAATATGAGCAGTACCATTCCCTAGGCTCCGGTCCTGAGTTGCAGAAGAGAAAACTAGCTAAGTGCCAGCGGTCATTTCCTGTTTCTTGCTTGCAGGTGTCACATGACAGCTGCTTTCTGCTCCTTCAGCCACTCCCTCCCTGCCCATGAGGACCATTAAGTTTGTCCCTGTCAAACTGTGGGACAATTGAGTCCTTCCTTCCTTAAGTTTCCTTGTAGGTATTTTGTTGAAGCAACCAGAAAAGTAATCGGTACAGAAAAGCAGTACCAGAAGTTAGGCCACCCAGGCCGCTGCTGTGGTAAGTCTGTGGTTCTTAAGCCTTTGGAACTGGCTTGTAAGGAGGGATGAGAATTTGAAATTTAGGACTATAAAAACCCTCAAACACTGTCAAGAAATTAATGGGCCAATCTCTGGGAATTTGGAAGACAAGAATATAGAAGAAAATGGACAGCGGAGGCCCTGTTTATAAAATCAAGGAAGTATCTTACCTCCCATCCTAAATAAATTCAGATAAGACTGGAGAGGAACTTGAAACAGAATGGGAAGGCTGAATTCCAGAAAGGGTCCTGAACCAGTGAGATCTTGCTGTGTGGGATAGGCAAGGCTTGTGCTAGAGTCTATACAGTCCTGGGCCACCTGGGGATACCTAGTAAGATTCTGTCTCAAAAACAAAAGCAACGACACAAAACACAGGGCTGGGTTACAGCTCTGTGGTATAGCCCTTGCCTAGCGCGTGAAGCCCACATGTCATCCCTAGCACTACAAAAAGAGAAAAAATTAAAATGGATTATGATCTGTTGCGGCTTGAATGAAAATGGCCCCTATAGGGTCACAGGGAGTGGCACTGTTGGGAGACACTGCCTTTGTTGGAATCCGAATGGCTTTGTTGGAGGAAGTTCGTCACTAGGGGTGGGCTTCGAGGTTTCAGAAACTCAAGCAGGCCCACAGGCTTACTCTTCCTACTGCCTGCAGATCTGAATGTAGAACTCTCAGCTGTCTCTCCAGCACCATGTCTGCTTACATGCTGCCATGATCCCTGCCGTGTCAACAATGGACTGAACCTCTGAATGGTAAGACAGCCCAAATTAAATGTTTTTCTTCAGAAGAGATGCCGTGGTCATGGCGTCTCTACACAGCACTAGAAACCCTGACTAAGACATGCTCTTAAAATGGATGAACTTGGGGTTGGGAATTTAGCTCAGTGGTAGAGCGCTTGCCTAGCAGGCACAAGGCCCTGGGTTCGGTCCCCAGCTCCAAAAAAAAAAAAAAAAAAAAAAAAAAAAATGGACGAACTTAAAAGAAAATGGACGAACTTCGTAATACATATTCCTCAGAGACTGACAATAATAGAGTACTTGACTGCATGCCCAAGGTGTGCTGGACACACAGACAGACAGACAAGCAGACAGACAGACAGACAGACACACACACACACGCACACACACACGAGTGTGCACATGCATACACACACACAGACACACACATACGAGTGCCCACACACATGCACACATGTGCACACACACACTGCATCCACAGTGCTCCTCCTTTCCAAACCTTGGAACCCATGAATGCACCGCCCAGGCCCCTGTGACATTTCTCCTTGGTTTCAGCCTGCATTGTATGCTTAAGTTTTCATTGTTTATCTCTCCCATTAAATCACAGCCCATCAATGAGAGGGGCTGTCCCCATCACAGTGAGCACGCAAGTCAAATCGAATGGTCACCTTGTCATGATGGAGATCTTTAACTCTGAGATGCTGCATCTTGGTGAAGCAGAGGATCCATTGCCAGTGACTTAGGACCCTCAGAAGAGCAAATCTCACAAAGCCTAGCACCAAGTCAACCGCTCAGATGGGCCACACCCAAAGACAAAACCACACCAACTGGTGAATAGGCAAAACCACTACTGACACCAATTGCAGCTCTCTTCCTCGAATGGCAAACACCAGCAGCTTCATAACTGTGCCACAATGGTCATGGGGACATGCGACTGACGGTCCAGGGTCAGGGGAGTGCTTTACGTAAGGTGTCCACACAGTACCTGCAGTCTTACATAAGGCACTCAGGTATTTTTAGCAGCATGGAAATGCAGTGTGAACAGAGGGGCGCTCTTGAAGCACAGCTGGGGCTCTGCAGTCTGCCTCGGGCCTTGCAATGCTCTTTTGCTGGCAGCTCGCTCTGAGGACCGAAGTCTGAGGTCTGAGGTCTGGGCCTGGGGCTCTTAGAACATCTAGACACAGATCCTGTACTTACTTCCTCCAGGAAGACCCAACCCATGGCAACTAGCCGGTGTGGACATATGTACCCCCACCCGTTCACCCCTGGCCCATCATGGGAGCAAGATGGGGCAGTGTCCATGACAAGTAGCCGCTTGCTAGTTAAGTCAGCTCCCCTATAGACAGAGCCAGTGCTGTGCAAACAGCACAAGCAGAGCTAACTCTGGCTCTCCCAGCACACCTATCCCCAAGTCAACTCCTTCTAGGACATGGATATCCATTCTCATGTCACCTCCCATGTGTCACCAAAAGCCAAGGTTGTAGGTAAAGTCGGTGAGGTGAAAGGCATGGCCCTTCTGTAAGAGTTATGTTCACACCCTAGGGTTATGCACACTGCAGTCCTTTTTCTGTTCTAATATGTGTGTGTGTGTGTGTGTGTGTGTGTGTGTGTGTGACTTATCTATTTTATATATGTGGGTACACTGTTGCTATCTTCAGACACACCAGAAGAGGGCATCGGATCCAATTACAGATGGGTGTGAGCCACCATGTGGTTGTTGGGAATTGAACTCAGGACCTCTGGAAGAGCAGTCAGTGCTCTTAAGCACTGAGACATCTCTCCAGCCCTCTGTTTGAGTATATTGTATTGAAGTATACTGTATACACGAAAGGACACACAAGTGGATTCTGGGTTTAGGGCATAGCTCAGTTGTTGAGTCTTTGTTTCCATGCACAAGACCCTGAGTTCTGTCCTCAGCAAGGGGGTTTGGGATTGATAAATTCTGATGGTATAAACACAACACTTGACCAATCAAATTAAAAGAAAAGAAATTTGGTGAGACCAAGGCAAGAGGATTGCTTGAACCAGAGTTCAGGGCCAACCTGGGCTACGAAGCAGGCTCTGCAGCTATCCTCCCACCTCTGGGGTAGCACTATATTAGCTTATAGCTCTCTCTAATTTCTGCTTGTGTGACTCATGTGGCTGTTAGCTGCTCGTTCTCACTGCAGTGGTGTTCTAGTGTCTACATTTGCCCTGGTGTCTAAGGACTCCGAGTCCTTTCTAGTTTAATTGGTTATTTACCAGTGCTCATCTGAACCCTCTCTGAACATGCCTTTCCACTTAAGCTTCTTGCCCACAACGAGGCATTAATACAGTGTTGAAAACGACTGCTCTACACCTTGAATCTTAGAGAAGCTATTCTGTTCCGCCTCCCTGTCCACCCTTTCAGTCTTAAAGCATAGCCCTTCCATTGGCCACACAGCAGCACACAGAGCCTTAGCCACAAGGGCAGACACTCCAGGACTGAACACCTCCATCTCGTACTTGCTGTGTGTTATCTGACCAATGCTTCACTTCTCTGGGGCATCAGTTTCTTACCTACAAGATGGGGATGTTGTTAATATTCCCTCGGCAGAGAACTGAATAAGGAAACTGCATCCGGGAGCACTTGGATCATATTTCTTTCTTTCCCTTCTTTATTTTTTGTTTAAAGGGTTTTTTTTTACAACTTATTTATTTTTATATGCATTGATGTTTTGCCTGTATGTATGTATGTATGTATGTATGTATGTATGTATGTATGTATATATGTGTATGTGTGTGAGAGGATACCACACAGTGGAACTGGATTTACAGTTGTGAGCTCCTATGTGGGTGCTGGAAATTGAACCAGGTCCTCTGGAAGAGCATCCAGTGTTCTTAACTGCTGAGCCATCTCTCCAGCCCCACATTTGGCCAATATTAATAGCTTGTCATCACTGCCCAAAGTATCCTTGTCTCCCTCATACCTCCGAGGCGCCCTGTTCTTGATGATGTCTGTGGACAAGGCCTGTAGACAGCAGCTGAAGAAAACTGGCTTGCCCTCCCCTGGAGCCTTTGCTGTACCTCTTTCCTGACAAGCATCCAAGACAGCATAGCTTTTACCCATGGAGTGCTGGGTATCGCTCATAAATGTGACCTAAGCCGGGGTCATCACCCTGCGGTCATTACTAATGGTGTGCCAGCTGCCTGGCCACAACCTGCTGGGACACAAACAGTACCCAGAAGTCACTGGCTTGAAGAAACAAAAGAATTTAATATCTACGCAAAAGGAAAGCGGAGCAGAATATTTAATTACTTCAGGCAGCAAACACAGAAAAAGCCCCTCCAAGCACATAGTGCAGAGACCTAGGAGCAGGAGACTTGGGCCTCACACTACTGGTTGCTATGGTAACAGGATTTCACAGCAGGAGCTCATTTTCCTATGACAGTGGCCTGCAAGGGAAGGGAAAGGGGGCCTCCTAAAGAAACTTAGTTGAAGGTTCAAAATGGCGACTGAAATTGTCCTTAGGGGATGGGCACTCAGGGACCTCTGGAAGGGCAGACCTGAGGACTCCCACTCCACCCCCAACAGAGCTCTCTATTCCAGAACTCTAAAGATGATCAGAAACAGCATATTGCCAAGGCCTCTCTGACTGATGTTACAGCCTCTGGAGCCAAGGATCCCATGACCTGTTGGTCTGTTATCAAGTCCTTTCCTAGAGTCCAGAAGAGTCCCAAGTATACCAGTATACCACACCTGCACACCAGGGCCAGAGGCTGAGGGATGTGGGACACACACACCTTCAGGGCAAACAACAAACCCTTGTATCTAAAGACAGCTTGGAGCCCGAGGGACTGAATTCCACCTCAGCTCTGCCCACCCACACACGAGCTGTGCGAATCAGACTGGTCCCTGGCCCTCTCTGAGCTTGCTTGCTTCCTGATAGGCGGAATGGAGACAATAATCTTGATATCTACCTCTCTGAGTGCTTTAGGAACTAAAAACCAGTGAAAGCCTAGACCCCTTGGTAAAGTGCCCAACTCAGGATACAGAATGCCCACTCTTGCTTAAGAAGCCAACAGCACAGAATGCTCAGAATTTAAACGGCATAGAACACAATGTGACCAAGCTATTCATGAGCCGAGAGGAGCAGAAAGTCAAGAAGCTGGAAGAATCAGCAGTTCTCTGAGGGATTTAGTTTGAGCAGGGCTCCAGGCCTGGGATGGAAAGTTCTTGGAAACCCAGTTCACTGAACACCTACAGGATCCAGAAGAAAAAAAACAAAACAAAACAAAAACAGAGAGGCTGCCGTCAGGAAATGGCACGACGGCTGTGGATAAGGATGCAGAGTTAGGAAGAGGATCCTGGATCAGTAGGATTCCAGACAGGAGGATCAAGCTTTTTTAGGCAGCAGCACCTGAGCCAAGAAGTACAGGGAGGGACAAGGGCGACTGACTGTGAGGGGGAAGAGAGAAGGTTCAGGATTGGAAACCAATGTAAACAAAGCACAAGGACTGAAAGGCCGAGAACCCAGCAAAGGAGCTGACCCTGAAAGGCCTGAGGAAAACTGGAGACTGAGGATTTCTTAGGGGTCAATGACTGGGTCAAGAGCTGCTCCTTCTAGAGGTGACATGTCAGATTGTTTGCCTCGATTGCGGCTGGCAGCGGAAGTCTGTATTATAGCCTACACCGTACCAGGTCAGGGCCAGCCAGTCCCAGAGGGAAAAGCAGGACCCCTCAGAGGCAAATGTAGTCTGATAGAATGAGGACTCCTGTCTGAGACACCCGTCCAGACTCGGACTATCTCTGAGTGACTGTGGGGCACCCCAAAGAAAGCCTGGACAGAACTAGACACGTGGTAGTGTGACCAGGGAGCCTCCCCAAGACCACAGCGTGAGAAGCCATGAACTGGGCCTGGCAGACAGAAGCAAGAAAAGAGGACATCTCTGAGAAAGGAACATCTAGGGAAGAACAAAAGGGAGGGAGACCTGCCCAGAAATAAAGATCACCAGTAGGGAAGGCTGCAAAATAGACACCTACCCACCCCCACCCCCGCGATGGGTAAGAGTTTGGGACCTGAGGGAGGGAGGCTCGCAGGAAAGCCAGTTAGCAACTTCAGCTAAGAGGCAGGACAGCAGTCTGGGTTGCAAGGTTAGGGAGGAGGATAGCAGCAGGTGCAGAGCACTTGTGGAAAATGTGAAGGTGAGAGTACTGCTTACAGCTCACCTCACCGTTCTGTTTTTTGTCAGTTGGGAGCCAAGTGGCTGTCAGAGGCAGCGATGGAAGGCTCAATCTCTCCGGGTGGGGGCGAGACTGAGCCTGAACTACATAGGGGCTGGCTTTTCCAAGAGGCTTTCGCCTGGCTCTGAGGCCTCAGGGACGTCCCTCTCCTCCCCTGCCCTCTCCTCTGCTTCTGCGAGCTTGCCTCAAAGCTTCCCTGCTGCACAAACCAAACGACAGCGACTTTTCACCTGGATCCCATTGGCTCAAATCTCATTGAGATCGGGTTTCAACTTTCAGCATCCCAACTTTCCCCAGGGGGACCGCTAAGGTGTATCAGACACACGGGTGGAAAATCGAATCGCTCTGCCCTGCTCCACCTCGGAGTTCGCAGACGGCCTGAGACTCCTGGGAGAGGGCAGGGAGGGTAGCCATCCTGAGCTGCGGCGCCCTACATGGATTGAAACACTCCCCCAAACCTGTCTGACCGCGGGGAGAGGGCTTCCAGGAGCAGAACCAGTTCGCACGGAGGATACCCTCCACCCTGCACTTGCACACCCAAGGGATCCACGTGCCTTCGGATTCCAACTCCTGAACCTCGGCCAGCCCGTTTGAACCGAGCGTCCAGGGTCAAGGACACCCCACACAAACGCCAATCACCGAAAACATTGGATCCCGCCCGCCCCACCCGGGCTGGGCACTGAGGTACCGCGACGCGGGGCACCACCTGCAGGCCCCTCCTTCCGCCCGCGCGCGCTTGCTGGACTCCGCACTTGTTGACTGACTCGCGGGCGCGCTCGCCCCAGCGCCGCCTGCTGTCCGCACCTCCCGCGCCCCTCCCCCACCGGCGGCCCGCGCCCAGCGCGGCTCCGCGCCGGGGACACACCCGGGGCCAAGCAAGGTACACCGTCCGCTCCGGGCTGTGGGCTAAACCCCACGAGCGAGAGCGCGCCGGCGGAGCGGACCGCAGCGCTGTCCCGGGACAGCTCCCGTGTTGCCCGGAGTCTTAGGCAACGGAGAGAGAGGGCGGGCAAACCCAGGAGGGCAGCTGGGCGCCAGGCCCTGCCCGCGCCCCAACGGTGCTCAGGAACGGTCCCCACCCCAGGTTCCAACATCTCCAGGATCTGAGCTATAGCTCCAGGGCCATCGCGTGCACGCGCTCTGGCCCCCATCTTGGAGCCAAACACACACACCGTGGCCCCCGAGAAACTGGGCCCCCGGAAAGGGGGGTGGCCCCACTTTAGCTACACTTACCTGGGGCTTCGCCCCGGTCGGGCGCGCTCCCTGGCTGCCCTCTGGCGGCCACCTCAGGTACCCATCGCGCGCCCCGCCCCGGTCCGCCCCTCTCTGACCTGGGACCTGTTCCTGCCAGCTGAAGAGCCCTGGCCTGAGGCCATCTGATAAGCACCATCCCCTTTAGATGGCTCTTCTTGGCACAGAGTGGATCACGAGGGCTCCTTTTAGTTACAGATAACGAACAGCTCCGTCTTTTCGTTAAGGAGCTTCAAGCCTCTTCTAGCAACCCCAGGAGGCAAAAGATAGGGTTTTTGGAAACCTAACACTAGTTGGTGCTCAATGTGTGTATGTGGAATGAATGATTGGAGGAGGCACGAATGGATGCTACAATCTGCAAAGGAAGCAGCCACCCAGAGCCTAAGCTCTTGTCTGCTTTGTCTTGATTCTGCAAGTTCAAAATGAATCAAACTGTATTCATTTCTAGCCACTGTAAGCCTGAATGGTGCATCTGCATCCAAGTGGAGTGGAGACATCTCTCCAGCCCCTTAGACTAAACGTTTAAGAAAAACTAAATTCCTGAGATGGCCTTGGACATCAGTAGCCAGGTGAAGAGCCCTCCTGGTTGCCGTATTAACTCAGCAGTCCCCATTAGTCCCTGGGTTGCATCGACTTTCGTCTGGATTCTGATCTTCCCTGTGGGAAATGTGATCTTGTGTGAATCTGTGCGACCTGCCAGGAAACGTCCTGTAGTAGAGATGTTGTATAGCTGCCCTAGCCGTTAGGAACAAGGGACTGAATGTGTAACTTCTTTTAATTTGACTTAATATGCATCACTGTGTATCAGGCAGTGAAGTCTGAGTTTCAGTCTTTCTGTGCAGGAGGGAGAGGAGAGTGAGTACTGAATGCAGGGAAAGCCCCTAACCCAAGGCTGGCTCTTGTAAAAGTTAAATAGTGAGACATCTTGGTGATGTCATCGGCTCCACGCCGGTCATTTCCCTACTCCTCATCTCAAGGATGCAGGGCTAGCTGTCCACCCACAAGCTCCCTTCTAGGATTCACTCACAGTACAGCATGCATAACCTGTTACAGCGTACTGGGTTTCTGAGGTGACCCAGCCTCTCTTAGGAAAGCGGACCGTGAGAAATTGGTTGATACCCCGATTGCCTTGGGGGGGGGGGGTACCTCGCTTTAGCTAGTGCTTTAGCATGCAAAGGGTTTCCTCCTCCAACAGACAAGGCTTCTAGCAGGTCCTCCTGGTACTTCAGCTGTGTACTCGGGTCAGAATGAGGACTCTTGCCAGTTTCCTTAAAGCTTTACTTCCTAAGTATCTCACACAGGACCCCCCAGCAGCAACACAACCGTCCTTATACAACCAACTGTCCTTGTTTGGCTGTTTCCTGGGGCATCTTGTATATGAAAGGAGACACAGCCAAGGCCTCCTGTCCTGCTCCTGTGTGAAATGGCCCCATCCTCACTGGTGGCTCCCACATGCCCACTGAGTGGGAAGGGGGACATACTTGTGTGTGTGTGTGTGTGTGTGTGTGTGTGTGTGTGTGTGTGTGTGTGTGTAAAAGGGCCCACAGATGTGAATATATGCGCCATCTTAGGCCTATCACCAGCTGCAGGGTTCTTGCTCCAAGTCCTTTTATCCAACTCTTCCTTCCATGTTGTAGAGGAGCTCTCCACATCCACTTGGCGAAACTCACAATGGCCTCATCCTTTTTGCTCTTTGATCCAAGCAAAGTTTTCTTTCTTAGAATGGAGTACAGATGGGGTCGGGGTGTAGCTCGGTGGGCAGAGTGCCTTTTATCTTTAGCGAGAGAAGAAACAAAAACCAGAGCGTAGGGTCTAGTTGAAGTCCCAGATCAAGGCAGGAGGATCACAAGTTCAAGGCCATCGATGTCATCCTGGACAAAATGAGCAGTAAAGCAAAGATCTTGTCAAAACAAAGCAAAAGAAGACCACGGGTCCATTGTTGAGACCCCGTATCCCTGGCTGGCCTCGAGCTCTGTGTGTAGCAGAGGGTCCTCTTGAACCTCAGACCTCTCGCTTCCACCTTCTTAGCACTGAGATT
>NC_141543.1:66780000-66865000 GCF_021556685.1 Rattus norvegicus
TGCTGGGGGCGGACACACATTCACACAGTACCGTGATGCTGCGGGAGGACACACATTCACACAGTACCGTGATGCTGGGGGCGGACACACATTCACACAGTACAGTGATGCTGGGGGCGGACACACATTCACACAGTACCGTGATGCTGCGGGAGGACACACATTCACACAGTACCGTGATGCTGGGGGCGGACACACATTCACACAGTACCGTGATGCTGCGGGAGGACACACATTCACACAGTACCATGATGCTGGGGGCGGACACACATTCACACAGTACCGTGATGCTGCGGGAGGACACACATTCACACAGTACCGCGATGCTGGGGGCAGACACACATTCACACAGTACCATGATGCTGGGGGCAGACACACATTCACACAGTACCGTGATGCTGCGGGAGGACACACATTCACACAGTACAGTGATGCTGCGGGAGGACACACATTCACACAGTACCATGATGCTGGGGGCTGACACACATTCACACAGTACCATGATGCTGCGGGAGGACACACATTCACACAGTACCATGATGCTGCGGGAGGACACACATTCACACAGTACCATGATGCTGGGGGAGGACACACATTCACACAGTACCGTGATGCTGGGGGTGGACACACATTCACACAGTACCATGATGCTGGGGGAGGACACACATTCACACAGTACCATGATGCTGGGGGAGGACACACATTCACACAGTACCATGATGCTGCGGGAGGACACACATTCACACAGTACCATGATGCTGGGGGCTGACACACATTCACACAGTACCGTGATGCTGAGGGCTGACACACATTCACACAGTACATGATGCTGCGGGAGGACACACATTCACACAGTACCATGATGCTGGGGGCTGACACACATTCACACAGTACCATGATGCTGGGGGAGGACACACATTCACACAGTACCGTGATGCTGGGGGTGGACACACATTCACACAGTACCATGATGCTGGGGGAGGACACACATTCACACAGTACCGTGATGCTGAGGGCTGACACACATTCACACAGTACATGATGCTGCGGGAGGACACACATTCACACAGTACCGTGATGCTGGGGGCTGACACACATTCACACAGTACCGTGATGCTGAGGGCTGACACACATTCACACAGTACATGATGCTGCGGGAGGACACACATTCACACAGTACCGTGATGCTGTGGGAGAACACACATTCACACAGTACCATGATGCTGAGGGCTGACACACATTCACACAGTACCATGATGCTGGGGGTGGACACACATTCACACAGTACCATGATGCTGGGGGAGGACACACATTCACACAGTACCATGATGCTGGGGGAGGACACACATTCACACAGTACCATGATGCTGCGGGAGGACACACATTCACACAGTACCATGATGCTGGGGGCTGACACACATTCACACAGTACCGTGATGCTGAGGGCTGACACACATTCACACAGTACATGATGCTGCGGGAGGACACACATTCACACAGTACCATGATGCTGGGGGCTGACACACATTCACACAGTACCATGATGCTGGGGGAGGACACACATTCACACAGTACCGTGATGCTGGGGGTGGACACACATTCACACAGTACCATGATGCTGGGGGAGGACACACATTCACACAGTACCGTGATGCTGAGGGCTGACACACATTCACACAGTACATGATGCTGCGGGAGGACACACATTCACACAGTACCATGATGCTGAGGGCTGACACACATTCACACAGTACCGTGATGCTGGGGGTGGACACACATTCACACAGTACCATGATGCTCTGGGAGGACACACATTCACACAGTACCATGATGCTGAGGGCTGACACACATTCACACAGTACCGTGATGCTGGGGGTGGACACACATTCACACAGTACCATGATGCTGGGGGTGGACACACATTCACACAGTACCATGATGCTGGGGGTGGACACACATTCACACAGTACCATGATGCTGGGGGTGGACACACATTCACACAGTACCGTGATGCTGCGGGAGGACACACATTCACACAGTACCGTGATGCTGAGGGCTGACACACATTCACACAGTTCCATGATGCTGGGGGAGGACACACATTCACACAGTACCATGATGCTGAGGGCAGACACACATTCACACAGTACCGTGATGCTGGGGGCTGACACACATTCACACAGTACCATGATGCTGAGGGCAGACACACATTCACACAGTACCGTGATGCTGGGGGCTGACACACATTCACACAGTACCGTGATGCTGGGGGCAGACACACATTCACACAGTACCATGATGCTGCGGGAGGACACACATTCACACAGTACCGTGATGCTGGGGGTGGACACACATTCACACAGTACCATGATGCTGGGGGTGGACACACATTCACACAGTACCATGATGCTGCGGAAGGACACACATTCACACAGTACCGCGATGCTGGGGGCAGACACACATTCACACAGTACCGCGATGCTGAGGGCTGACACACATTCACACAGTACCATGATGCTGGGGGCACAGGGATCACCTGCCCTGGAATCTTTCTACAGTAAGAACTTCAGCTTCTACTCCATGGAAGCAAGCCAGATTGAAGGAGTGGCAGCAGAGGACAAGTCCTTTAATCCCCTAATGGAATGGGCTCAGATTCCCTCTCCAGAAGGCTAAAAGTGGGAGCAGTCAGAGCAGAAGAACTGGCAGAAATGCACAGGATACCTCGAGAGTACAGGAATCTCCAATGACGCAGAGCTGCACTGCCTTGCACCCCCAGCCACATCACCAGCCTCTGAAACCCCACAGGCTGACTTGGAGCAGCAGAGATGCAGGCAGCTCAGGGTTCAGGGCAAATAACCCAGCTCCCTGTGGAGCAGGTGTGAGCAGGAGAGCAAGTGCCCCTCACCTGCGTTCCTTGAGAGCCCAAGAATCCTGGTGCAGCCGGAGTCCCAGGCTTTTCTTCCCAGCCTGCTTTTATTTTTAGAACTGCTTTAGATATAGGGTGGGAGGGAGCAGACAGCATAGGATTTCTGCATCTACTGCCTACACACACACACACACACACACACACACACACACACACACACACACGCACACACACGGTGGCAGGGGAGGGAGGGAGGAAAGAGGGAGATCCTTATTGAGAATTCCCCTATCATGGTATTTTGTTATAACTGTTTTTTGGTTTGGTTTGGTCTGGTTTGGTTTGGTCTGGTTTGGTTTGGTTTGGTTTGGTTTGGTTTAGACAGTGAATCCTATGGTCCAGGTTGACTTTGAGCTCCTGATCTTCCTTCCTCCCCATCCTGAGCACTGACTTTGCAGGCTTGAGCCACAGTTCACATTTGTGATCACAAATGATTCAATACTGATGCGTGCTTACTAACTAGTTCGCTCAGATTTCCTTTGATGGAGCCTAATGTCCATTTTGTGCCCCAGGACCTCTTCTGAGACATCAGTTAATTTGGTCATCACATCTCCTTAGTGTTCTGGCTGTAACAGTCTCTCAAACTCTTTGTCTTTGAAGACCTTCACCAGTTGAGATGTATCCGAGGCTGTGTCTATTAGAATCTGTCTGATAAGTTTTCTCATTATTAAGACTGGACCTAAAGATTTAGAAGAGCCTTTCTTTTTTATCATCATAGAAATGCACATTATCTGGCTGGAGAAATAGCTCACTGATTAAACAGCAGACCTGAATTTGGCTCTACATCGGGTAGCCCATAAACACCCGTAATTCCAGGAGGTCTGACGCCCTCTTCTGGTGTCTGTGGGAAGTGCACTCACATGCATAAATCCACATCCACACAAACATGCACAAATAATTTCTTTTTTCTTTTCTTTTCTTTTTTTTTTTGGTTCTTTTTTTCGGAGCTGGGGACCGAACCCAGGGCCTTGCGCTTCCTAGGTAAGTGCTCTACCACTGAGCTAAATCCCCAGCCCCCACAAATAATTTCTTAACATTTAAAAAAATCTTTGGGCTGGAGAGATGGCTCAGTGGTTAAGAGCACTGATTGCTCTTCCAGAGGTTCTGAGTTCAAATCCCAGCAACCACATGGTGGCTCACAACCATCTGTAATATACATTAGATAAATAAAAAATTTAAAAAATATTTAAAAAATCTTTATAACCTTTTTTTTAAAGAGTGCATATTGTGGACATGCCTTTTTTTTTTTTTTTTTTTTTTTTTACTGTAGATGACCTTGATCAGCTGGCTGAGGGGTTGTCTGTCAGGCTTGTCCACTACATCACTCTGGTACCCTTTCCACACTGTGGAGGTCAGCCCTATCTAGTCTACACTAAGAGTGCAGAGGTGTTTCTGTCTTTTGTTTGTTTGTCATTTATTTTCCTTTTTAAAAACCTGGTTTCCTTATGTACTTTTGGCTTTCCCGGGACTCAATCTTTAGACTAATCTGGCCTCAAACTCAGAGACCCACCTGCTTCTGACTCCTGAGCCCTGGAATTAGAGGTGAGTACTGCCCGGCCTGGTGTTCTTTTTCTTGAGGTGAGGATCCAAGTAGACTGTTGACAGCTTTGTCTGCTCCCGGCTTGTTACTCAAAATAAATGGACATTTACTTTGTAGTTTGGGTTATATTCCAATTCCATTTTGGTTTTTGCTTCTATTCTCCCAGCTTTGATTCTTGGGCAGCCTGGTAACTGGTTCCCACCGGCCTTTGACACATATTTATCCAAGTGGGGGTTTGGGATTTAGAGGGGAGATCTTGGAAACATTGTTACTTTCTGGCCCTAGAAAATGCTTGAGACTGGTTTTGTGTGTTTTCTTTGCCTGATTCTAGAATGTGTCATGTTTTCAAGGAGCTGGGTCTCCTTTATTGGAGAACTGCACTAGTGTAGGTGTCCTCTTTGCTGGCCGACTTACTTTTACTCTTGGGGCAGGAACCAAACCCCGGGCCTCGGGCCTCGTGCACACTTAGCACGCCCTTTACTGGTGAGCTACACCCTGAGTCCTGTCTCCTCTCCATCACTAGGTATAGCAGACCAAGGCAAGATTTAACCTGCTCAGTACATGATCTTGTCTCTTGGGGATCAGTGCTTGGAATCAGGGTCCAAAGAGCCATGGACTCCAAGCTGTAGAAGGGAGCTAGGGAACAGGAAGTTGGACTTGGTCTCCCGCAATACTGAGGAAGCTTCAGAGTGATCTTCAGGCCAAGGTCAAAGTTTGAGTGCTTCAGAGATGACCAAGCAATGGTCCAGTCAGAAAAGGCAAAAGAGGACAGCCTGAAGGTAAGTGATCCCAGGAGGAAAAATAGCAGGGCCCAAGGGCATAGGGTGTGACACCATGACCAAGGTGTGTGGCTGGAGTGGCCATTGATGGCTATTGAATATTCATGTATCTATTTGAGAAACTGCTTACACTTGAAACACTTTAAACCTTTCCTCCTCCTCCCTTCTTCCCTTCCTTCCTTCCTTTTCTTTTCTTTTTTTCAGGGATGGAAATTGAACCCACAGCCTTGTGTATACTAGACAAGTACTCTACCACTGAGCTATAACCTCAGCCCGAATCCCACCTTATTTACTACTATTATTTCTTTTAACTTTTTAAAAATTAAAGACAAGGTCATTTTGCTTTTTGTTTTCTTTCTTTCTTTCGAGACAGGGCCTCTCTATGTAGCTCTAACTGTCCTAGAACTCTCCAAGTAGACCAGGCTGGCCTCAAACTGGCAGAGATCCACTTGCCTCTGCCTCCCAAGGTTTATTTATACATTTTCTGTATATGAATGCTTCATCATATGCCTGCAAACCAGAAGAGGGAAACTGATCCCCTCATAAATGCTTGTGAGGTGCTCTGTGGGTGCTGGGAATTGGGCTGCTCTAGAAGAATAGAGCAGTTGGTGCTCCTAACCACTGAGCCATCCTTCCAGGCAGCCTCTTATTCAGTACCCAAGCAGGCTCCTTAAACTTATTTTTTTTTAAAGATTTATTCATTTATTATATATAAGTACACTGTAGCTGTCTTCAGACATACCAGAAGAGGGCATTGGATCTCTTTACAGATGGTTGTGAGCCACCATGTGGTTGCTGGGAATTGAACTCAGGACCTCTGGAGGAGCAGTCAGTGCTCTTAACTGCTGAGCCATCTCTCCAGCCCCGCCTTAAACTTATAATCCTCCTACCTCAGCATTTAAAGTGGATGAAATTACAGGCCTGCCCCCCCCCCCGGGGTGTGTGTGTGTGTGTAATTTATCAAACAGGATCTCTTATATCTTGGGGTTGACATTCAACTCTCTATAGGTAGCCAAGGATGACCTGAACCCCCCACTCCTCCTGCTTGTCCCTCTGGGAGCTGAGATAATGAAGGGCATGTACCCCAGAGCCTCCAGCCTTCAGCTTTGTTTCTCTTAACACTTTCCAGGAATCTTTCCTGAGAAGCTGGAGTCTTGGGGCTCCCTCTCTGACTGGGAACTAACAACCTGCAGGACTCAGTCACGTGACAGCTTTCACCGGTAAAGGCTGATTCTATTTCCTCCTTTGGAGGCCTCCGGTGGGAACAGGAGCATAAATCAATAACAACTATTTCAGATAAGTCTGTTAGAGCTTACTGTTCCGGAAGCAGCCTTGGGTGGTGGTGATGGCATGGGCACAACAATCGATGCACTGAAGGAAGCTGTGGTTCAAAGAGGCCCCAGCTTTCTCTTAACCACACATGGGGAGGCAGGTCACGCTGAAAAGAGCTGCAGAGCTGCAGGTGAAAGTCCCAGCCTCCTGGGACTTGCAGTGTGAAAAGGCTTCCGGAAAGAGTTCAGAGGGCAATTGGAGAAACAGCCAATGATGTTCAAGAACACCCTACTCACAGAACCTGTGTCTGTCACACTCTGATCTCACCTCGACCTCCTGAGGTTACCTTGTGAGTTAGTATTCCCCCATTTTACAGGTAAAGCAAGTAAGGCTGTGGCCTTCTGAGGTTACTTCCCCAAGGTCACAGAGCTGATAAATGCCTGGGTTCCAAGTGTGAAGTCTCCAAGGCTGGCTCTCTAACAACTGTCCAATCAGTGCCAAGGAAACCTTGTCTCCTCTGCTGATCTAGGCTGGGGAAGGCTCCCTCATCTAGCCCTTCCCAGCACCCACCTCCCCGGGAAGAACAGACTGGGATGAGGGCTTGTCTCAGTCACTCAGAGTGGCAGGATCATATTAGATTGTCCACAGTTACACAAAGAGAATCAGCCACCTCTGGGCCCTACTGAAATAGTCACTAGGTCATTGCATGTGTGAGGCAAAGTCCCCACAAACACACCACGGAGCTGGGACTTGGGGCCCGGGCGGGACACCAGTATCAGTGTCATCAGCTTTGTCAAATGGCACAAAATGTTTGCTTTTAAAAAAAAATATATTGGTTTTGCCAAGGTTAGTGGAGTAAACCCTTAATCCCAGCACTCAGGAGGCAGAAGCAGGCAGGTCTTTGAGAATTGGAAGCTATTCTGGTCTCCACAGTTCGAGGCAAGCCAAGGCTACCTGGTGAGACCTTGTCTCACAAACGACAACAACAGCAACAATTTTAAAAAGTTAAAAGAAAGAGGGATAAAATGAAAGAATACAAATCAAAAATACCAGGCCTGGGGAGGTGGCTCAGAGGGTAGAGTTATGGCCAAAATTATTTCAGTGGGGGAGCTGTAAGTAGTACCCACCTCCACCGCCTAGAGACAAATTAAAGGACAGTTGAACCGTAGCAACCAAGGAGTTTCTCGTGTATACTTATAGACCAAGCATGGATGATGGCTTCCTTCTAGTCACATAGTCAGTGACCTCTTCCCCAACATGTATTCTCTACCACCACCACCACCACACACACACACACACACACACACACACACACACACACACACGCACAGAGAGAGAGACAGACAGACAGACAGAGACTCAGAGACACAGAGAGGAAAGAGAGACAGAGATCCTTATTGAGAATTCTCTATCATGATGGTACTTTGTTGTAAATTATTTTGTTTTTTGTTTGTTTTGTTTCATTTTAGACAGTGTCTCCTGTGGTCCAAGTTGAGAGGGGAGAACACTGCTACAGAAGAGGCCAAGTTCACTTAGAACAGACACTTAGAAATTGCTTTTGCTCCCGGGCGGTGCTGGCTTACACCTTTAATCCCAGCACTTGGAAGGCAGAGGCCGGAGGAGCTCTGTGAGTTTCTGGTCTACAAAACCAGTTCTAGGGGGTTGGGGATTTAGCTCAGTGGTAGAGCGCTTGCCTAGGAAGCGCAAGGCCCTGGGTTCGGTCCCCAGCTCCGAAAAAAAGAAAAAAGAAAAAAAAAAAACAAAACAGTTCCAGGACAGCTAGGGGACTACACAGAAGAACCTTGTTTCCAAAAAGAAAGAGAGAGAAGAGAAGAGAAGAGAAGAAAAAAAGAAAAGAAAAGAAAAGAAAAAGAAAAATTACTTTTGCTAAAGGTAAAGGTCTGGCATTCAGTCACTGCCCTAAGCCTGCAGTCACCTGATATTTAAGGAATATCAGGGACATTAGGGCTGATGGATAAGCACAGTCTTCCTTGATCATGCTCCACCTAGAACTCACCAATTCGCTGGGTTTGCTCGTCAGTGAACTCCAAGAAATTGCCTGTCTCTCACCCATAGCCCTGGGTTACAGACCCACTCCAAGCCAGGCTTTTATCAACCACCCTCAAGCTTGGCTGGCAGGCACTTTACTGAGCGATCTCAGCCCCAACTAGTTATCCCTTTAATTGGCATATTGTGATTATCGTGATGGGTGGTTTAAATTACATTGTTGGAATCTTGAGTTGGGTAAAAATTCCCAGCACTCTTAAACTCATAACAGCACAGCAAATAAGCAAAACTAGGCTTATTCCTAGGGAGTTGCACATAGCTGGACCAGGGCACAGACTCAAGATGGAACGATGGGTATCTGGGTGACTTCCCTTGTGAGCTGTGCCACCTCTCCATATCTACATTCACCCCTTCTCAACAGACCTTGCTTGGTTTTGCCAAATTTTCTGGTCCACATCGATTTCTGGAGTCCCAGCTCCTGCTTAGCCAAGGCCCCAAACCCTCAAAGATAGGGTTTGAAAATGTCAAAGTCTGGAGATGGGCAAAGGTGACAGTGAGTCCTTCCATACCTACCATTCACTAAGCTGAGTTTCTCTGCTCTGGTGACTAACACACCAGGAAGTCACAGGGTGAGCCAGCTCTCAGGTGTAGAACAGGAAACCGCAGTCAAGCTGTAGTCCCCAG
This sequence comes from Rattus norvegicus, assembly GCF_021556685.1. Classification (NCBI taxonomy): domain Eukaryota; kingdom Metazoa; phylum Chordata; class Mammalia; order Rodentia; family Muridae; genus Rattus; species Rattus norvegicus. The sequence goes on from NC_141543.1 coordinate 66,789,206, forward strand.
GGGGAGGTGAGGAGGGGGACAAAAGGAGCTGCATTGCGTACTGGGGCTGCCACCGGGAAGCCTCACAGACAGGGTACAGACAAGGGCGACCAGCACTCACTAAACAAGATTTATGTTGACTTCAGCTCTCCAGTCAGGACACCTGAGAGGGAGGGACCACACGCCCGCTGCTTCCGAGGTCTTGCCTTCACTTGTTGATGCTGTCTACCCTTTTATCTCTCCTGTGTGTGACTGTGTTTAGCAACCGTACCATCAGCCCCCCATTCACCCTGAAGCAGGGTCTTCCTTTATTGCTGAGACTGGACTCAAACTCCTGGGCTCTGGCGTTCCTCTGGCCTCAACCTTCCAAGTAGCTGGAATTCCTAGTACACCATGCAGCTTCTACTTAGCAAAGTGCTGGGGGCTAGACCATACAAATTAGAGCAGGAGGAAGAATCTGGCTCATAAGAACTCCAACAAGGGGTTGGGGATTTAGCTCAGTGGTAGAGCGCTTGCCTAGGAAGCACAAAGCCCTGGGTTCGGTCCCCAGCTCCGAAAAAAGAACCAAAAAAAAAAAAAAAAAAAAAAAAAAAAGAACTCCAACAAGAAATGTAGGTTGGAAAAAGTAAAAATCCAGGGGTTAGAGAGATAACTCAGCTGTTGTTGTTGTTGTTGTTGTTTTTATAATAACTTTTTTTTCTTTTTTCTTTTTTTCGGAGCTGGGGACCGAACCCAGGGCCTTGCGTTTGCTAGGCAAGTGCTCTACCACTGAGCTAAATCCCCAACCCCGTTGTTGTTTTTTAAGATTTATTTTATGTATGTGAGTACACTGTAATCTTCAGACACACCAGAAGAGGGCATCAGATCCCATGACAGATGGTTGTGAGCCACCATGTGGTTTCTGGGAATTAAACTCAGGACCTCAGGAAGAACAGTCAGTGCTCTTAACCACTGAGCCATCTCTCCAGCTGATAACTCAGCTGTTAAGAGCACCGACTGCTCTTCCAGAGGACCTGGGTTTGATTCCTAACACCCATATGGCTGTCTCACAACTGCATGCAACTCCAGTTCCAGGGGATCTGACATCCTCTTCTGTTCACTGCGAATACCAGGTATACATGTGGTGCAGGCATACATGCAGGCAAAACACTACTACCAGAGAAGAATGAATGAATGAATGAATGAATGAATGAATAAATAAATAGAGATATTTTAAATCCAGGCATGGTGGTATACATGGGTAATCTAATCCCAGCACTAGAAGCCGAGGCAAGAGGAACGTCATGAGTTCAAATGTAGCTTGGCTACAAAATGAGTTTGAGCCAGCCTGACCTAAATAGCAGGATTCTGTTATAACCCAAGATACAATAAAATAAAATAAAATAAAATAAAATAAAATAAAATAAAATAAAATAAAGGTTCCAGCTCTGGGCTCCCAAGGACTCAGTTTGTTTTTAGAATTGCACATTGCTGCTGAAGACAGTGAAGTTTAGACCAATCAAAGGTCTAAAGAACATTGTAGACCTCAAGAGTGTACCCACTGTCCTGCTTCAGAAACAAAGACTTCCAATCTGGTGAAAGTTCCCTGCATAATTTTCCCATTCTTTTTTTTTTTTTTTGGTTCTTTTTTTTCCGGAGCTGGGGACCGAACCCAGGGCCTTGCGCTTCCTAGGTAAGCGCTCTACCACTGAGCTAAATCCCCAGCCCCAATTTTCCCATTCTTGATTCCTTCCCAAACCCTAGAGAAAGCCTCCCTGAGGACTGAGCATGTCAGGGGACCGTTGAGAGACCTCGGCAGGTAAGAGCGCAAGCTGCCAAAACTGACAGCCTGACATCAGCGCCCCAAGACACATGTGGTGGAAGAAGAGAACCAGCTCCCACCAGTTGTCCTCTGACGTCATACATGTCCACACACCTACCCCCTCATACACCATAAATCAATAAAAATGTAACTTTTGAAAAAAGAATTGGTGGTTTGGGTCAGGTATGGTGCTACATATGTGTGACTCCAGCATCAGGGAGATAAAGGAAGGAGAATCAACAGTTCATGGCCAGGCTGGAGTGATGCCCAGCAGGTGAGCATGGATTATACTTCCAGAGGACCCAGGTTCAACTCCCAGAACCCACAAAGCATCTCACAATGGTCCGTAACTCCAGTTCTAGGGGATCCGACACCCTCTCCTGGCACCCCACTATCACTGAGCATGCATGTGATACACAGACATGCATGCAGGCAGAATACCTATACACATACAACGATAAAATGATTTTTTAAAAAAGATTTATTTTATATGTGTGAGTATGTTGTGGGTTGCCCTGGGGTTATCTGTATTTTGATGCTAATTCCACTGCCCCAAGGACAGCTGCCTCGTCACACACTCATGACTCAGGTGACTTCACCAGAACCTTCTCCCCATTTAAATTGTAAAATACATGTAAGGGCAGGAACAGGATAGAAGGAGGCCTGTCATTGGATGAGAAGGAAGGATGGGCAGGAGAAGAGTTTGAAGGAAGAGGAGGAGACTGAAAAGGAAAAAAGGAGAAGAGACTGGAGGGAGAGGGCGAGAAGCCTTGGCAGGTGACGTTAAGATTCTGCTCTGTGTATTTACAGGTTGTTATTAATGTTCTTAAAGGATGGATGGTACTGGGCTCTGTATGTTTAGGTGGGCAATTATATCTTACTAATTGGGTCAAAGATTATTGTGTTATGTGTTCTTTCATGGGTAGATTTAAGTGTAATGGAGTGTGGGGCAGCTAGTCTGGGCTGCCATGGAATTGGAATGTGTGCTTCTGGCAAGATATCCAGGAGATATCTTGGGGCACCGCGGTGACGGACCTAGCGAGGTAAAAGATGCCATACTTTTTTAAAATTTTATATATTTTTTTCTACAACACGAGTACACTGTAGCTGTCTTCACACATACCAGAAGAGGGCATCAGTTCCCATTACAGATGGTTGTGAGCCACCATGTGGTTGCTGGGAATTGAACTCAGGACCTCAGAAAGAGCAGTCAGTGATCTTAACTGCTGAGCCATCTCTCTAGCCCCAATAAAATAATTTTAAAAAAGTTCATGGTCATTCTCAGCTATGAAGCAAGTTTGAGGTCAGCCTGAATGACAAAACAAAAACAACAACAAAAGCAAGAATTGAGGGTTTCGCTGGGCCTAATGGCACAAGCCCTCAGAAGTATATAACACGGAAAGATCAAAAGTTCACGGTTGCGGCTGGAGCACCTGCTGTTCTTCCAGAGGCCCCGAGTCCCAGCGACCACATGGTTGGTTTCAACCATCTAGAATGAGTTCTGATGCTCTCTTCTCATCTGCAGGAGTGCATGCACACAGAGCAGTCATATACATACAATAAATAAATAAATCTTAAAGGAAAAGCTTAGGGTCAGCCTAGGCTACAGAGCAAGGTCATTGTCTCAGTCAAACCGGATGTGATTCTACAAGCTCTAAGCCTTTGCATATGATACCTTTTTTAAAAATCGAAGTGAAATTCAAGCAGTCTCAAATTGTTAGCAATCTTCCTGCCTCAACTCCCAAATACTAGGATCACAAATGCGATCCACCAGACCCTTTGTTGCAAACCTGTTGTACGTTGGGCACAGCTCTGAGGGTAGGCAGCAGTGGTTAGAACTAAAGTTTGCAGTATGTGTTCCAGCAAAGACAGCCAGACAGCTGAGGAAAACAACCGGATCTATATGTTAAATGGCAAACAGGACTATGGAGAAAATACAGGCAGCAAAGGGCATAGGCGGATGCAGTTAAGGAATGCCTGGATGGTAAGAAGGATGAGGGAGTGGGTTGGGGATTTAGCTCAGTGGTAGAGCACTTGCCTAGGAAGCGCAAGGCCCTGGGTTCGGTCCCCAGCTCCGAAAAAAAGAATAAAAAAAAAAAAAAGAAGGATGAGGGAGAAAAGCTGCAGCGGGATGCTTTGCTCAGGCTAGCTCGTCCGCAGGGCTCAGGACGCAGCTGATCAGCAGAGTGCTTGACTGGCATTCATGAGGACTTGGAGGAACAGTAGGGATGTAGGAAGGGTATAAAGGAGGTATCAGGCATCGGTGAGCCTGATGCTGCCCCACCCTTCCTTCCTTTCTTCAATTTACTCTGTTGCCTTTTAAGCTGTCTGACAGCTTAAATTGGGCAGATGGCTTTTTTTTTTTTTTTTTTTGAGAAGTTACAAACCAGGTGAAGTGGTGCATACTTTTAACCCCAGGGCCCATCAGGCTGAGGCAAGCAGATCTCTATGAGTTAGAGGCCAGCCTGGTCTACAGAGCGAGACCCTATCTCAAGAAGGAGACAAGGAGGATGGGAAGAGGAGGAAGGAAAAGAAGTTACTAGGCAGTCGCTACCATCTGGACTTGTAACTTACGGACCTGGCCACAGGGTGTGGCTTTATCTTTCCCCTTTCTTTTTTTTTTTTTTTTTTTGGTTCTTTTTTTCGGAGCTGGGGACCGAACCCAGGGCCTTGCGCTTCCTAGGTAAGCGCTCTACCACTGAGCTAAATCCCCAGCCCCATCTTTCCCCTTTCTAAAGGTATTCGACATAGGAGAGGATGTCCCGGAAGAGGCTAGTATCCCTGAAGAAGGACAAATGAGAGGAAGCAGGCTTTCTTTCTATTTCAACAGGAGGGGGCACTTTTGTTATTTATTTTTACTTGTTTCTCTTAAAGATTCATTCTCTCTCTCTCTCTTTCTCACTCTCTCTCTGTGTATATCTCTCTCTCTCTCTGTGCATGTGTGTGTGTGTGTGTGTGTGTGTGTGTGTGTGTGTGTGTGTGTGTGTGTGTGGTGACAACTCAGGTGCCTTCTCAGGCCAGAAGAGGGCGCTGCATTCCCAGGAGCTAGAGTTGTAGGCTGCTGGGGGCCATCGAATGTAGCGCTGAGAACTGAACTAGCACCCTTAACCTCGGACCCATCTCTCCAGTCTGTCCCCACCCCCTTATTATATTTTTCAGAAAGGGCTTTTTATAGCTCAGGCTGGCCAAGGGTGACTTTGAACTCCTGCCTCTATCTCCCAAGTGCAAGAATTACAGGTGTGCACCACCACAGTCAGTTTATACGGTGCTGGGGATTGTCTGAGTCTTCAGAGCATAGGGGCATTGGGCTTCACGCACCAGGTAGGCAAGCACTCTACCAACTGAGCCACAGCCTAGCCTCCAGAATGGATACTAGCATGGCCTCTTCTCTCCCCTCTTCTGCACTAGGGGTTGTGCTTAGGGTACTCTGTGTGCTGTGCAAACGTACTACCGCTGAGCTACATTCTTAGCCCCAGGCCTGCCTTTAACAGTTGCAAAGCCCAGGGCAAGAACAGACATAGGGACCACGCACCATATGTACAAATATTAAATGTTAGAAATTAAATTGACAGAGTGTTAAGTAAAATACATACCAGTCGCCTACCTTGACAAATGTACCTTCCCTCCAATCTGGCAGGCCAGATTTCAGCTTCAAAATCCAAAGCTGTGAGGGTTCTGTGCCATCCCACAGCCTGCCCCCTCCTCTTCCTGTTCCCAACTTACTCTGAAACGGTCCCTTGAAGCCACAGGTTTGGGAACTTTGAGCTGCTTTTCCAGGTTCTACCCATGTTGACCTTGGCCTGGAGGTGCCCAGGGAGGTGGACCAAGGGAGGAGGCCCACATGGTTTCTCCAAGCAGGGCCAGCACGGTTTGTATAAGAAATGAAAAATTCCAGGTTCTAAGTCTGTGGCTAGAAAAAAAAGGAGGACAGCCTCTGGTGGACAAGAGCCTTGACTACAGCATCTCTGTCCCTTAACAAAGGGCACTGCAGCAGGAGCTGAGCCAGATCCTCTGAAACACAAGACGCACGCCAGGAACTCCTTTGGCCCAAATCTAAGGCTGGTGTTGATGAAGCAGGGGCCCAGCCTGCCTGCCTCAGGGAAGCACAGACAGCTGGCCTGGACAGTACCTAGGGAGACATCCAGAACAGCAGCCTTCTGGGAAACCCAGGCTGTGCGGGCAGCAGGGAGCCACAAAGCCACAAATCCTATTCAAGGTGACCCAAACAAAGAAGGGAAACCTGATCCTCACAGAGGAAGACACACTCCGACCTCACTCACTCTCAGTTACTGAGACCACAGGGAGAAAGTGTGAGCAAGGAAGCCAGCATGAAAAACACCATCCATCTTGTGAAGCCTACTGTGTTCTCAAAGATGCCATAGAGCAGGTCAGGGGCTCGGTGGCAGGGAGTATGCTGAACACATGTGAGGTCCCCATCCCCTCCCCAGCCCCCACTGCACACAGACAGACAGATAAACCCACCGGGACAGTGGGTTCTAGGAGCACTTGATAGCTAATTAACATTAAAAGTTCGAGCAAGCCACTTTGAATTTGTTCTGGTTTCTCTGCCTTTCAGACCCAGGTATACTGGTTCAGTCCCTCACAGAGATATGACAGGGAGTCCCGTTATCCTACACCACTCACTCACTCATTCATTCATTCATTCATTCATTCACTCACTTACTTATAGCATATCAGCTAAACACAGCCCGAGCTCTGACCTCAAGGACCAGTCAGAGGAGCCACACAAGCAAGGTTCTCTGAGAGCTGCCCCTCACTCAGTGCACTTCTTTACAGTGGGAAGTATTTATGGGAGGAGTAAATGGACGCTAAGTTACGATGGTTTGAGTGGGAGCCTTATCACGTTGTGTTCACAGTCTCAACTGGTCCTCTTGCCTCAGCCTTCTGAGGAGTAGAGACTAAGTATGTGCCAACAACCTTGGCTAAGCCCTCTCCATTTTTAAATTAATATCATGGGGACTCAGAAGACAATTTTCAGGAGTCAGTTCTCCTATTATCATGTGAGTTCCAAGGACTGAACTCAGACAGTAAGGCTTGGTGGCAGGACCTGCTGAGCCACAGTTCCAGGCTAGCCTGGCCCCTGTCCAGGCCCCAGCAAGACCTTGACTCAGAAAAATAAAACTCAAGGCAGGCGACATACCTCAGTGGGTAGCGTTCTTGCTTAGTATGTAGGGGTCCTGGGTTCAATCAGGGCCGGATAAATCAAGTATGATGATGCGTGCGTATAATCCAGGCACTTGGGAGGTAGAGAGAGGCAGGAGGACATTCTAAGAGTTCATTCTTAGATACAAAACAAAATTGAACTGAGTAAACTAAAATGTAATTCATGATAGGGGTCGAAAAGTCAAATCATGCAGGTGTGACCTCAGAACCTGGGAAGCAGAGGCAGGCAGATCTCTGTGAGTCCAAGGCAAGCATGGACTACAGACCAGATTCAGGTCTGTACACGCTCAGGTGTGCATATGCGTGTAGACTTACACACACACACACACACACACACACACACACACGCCACAGACTTAAGTGTTTAAGTGTTTAAAAGAAATAAAGTATCACATCTGCCCTATCGATTTTCGGATGTTATATAAAGTCTACACTTACATTTATATGTATGTATGTGGAGACATGTACATGTATATATACATGTGTAAACTGGTTAATGGTCTTATTCTCCTGCAAACCAATAATAATGTCTGTAGTTAGTTTCTGTTTCTTCACATAGAGGAACTAGCCCCAAGTTAGCCTGAGACTTGCAGTGTAAATGGGGACCTTGAACTCTCCCGAGGGTGTACCACCATCCCTGGCTGGTGTCACCTTTCTTACACAATAGGACACTGCGTGTTCTGCCTTCCTGACTGGCTTCCTAGTGCTGAGGATGCAGGCACAAACTCCTCATATTTATCTCTAAGATTTATTTTTTCTTCATCATGTTTCTGCACATAAGTGTAGGTGCCCATAGGCCCAAGGCATCAGATCTCCCTGGGCTGGACCTACAGGCAGTTGTGACAACCTGACTTGGGTGCTGGGAACTGAACTCAAGTCCCCTGGAAGAGCAGCACTCCCCTGTAAGCCATCTCTCCAGCCCCCTGCTCGGTTCCCCATCTTCCCCTCTTAACATTATAGCTCCAAGATCCACCCTGTGCTGAGGGACCAGACCAGGCCCGTCCACTTGCAGTCTTCTGAGTCCGGTTACTGAAGAGAGTTGGCAGTGGAGCGAGGACAGTTTTATTTCTGTTAGCCAGCCAGGGAAGATTGCCAGGAAGAGGACTTACCCACATCCTGACATCAGCTCTAGGACTGTACAACGAGAACGAAAGCCTGGATCCCAGAAACCTGCTCAGGAGCTCCAACTCTGGCTGGGCTGTAGTCATGGGTCTGTTGTGAGGACCCTACAGAGCTCTTGGTGCCATCCTCCTGCTGCTGAGGGAGAGGTGTCTCTGCTCTAGCACCTGATTGCTGTCAGGAGGCCAGGGGGAAGAAATGATTCGGGGAACAGGCTAGAGGGACAAAAGCTAGATCCATCTTTCAATAGCTTGCTTTTATTTTGCTTTTTGGTTCTGGAGACAGGCTCACATGTAGCCCAGGCTAGCCTTGATCTCCAGATGTAATTGAGACTAACCTATTCTTCCTGCTTCCACCCCCCCCAAGTGCTAAGGTTATACGTGTAAAGATTTGTTTATTTTGAGAGACTGGAGAGATGGCTCAGCAGTTAAAAGCACACTCTGCTCTGGCAGAAGAGCTGAATTTGGTTCCTAGCACCCATGTTTTATAGCTCACAACTGCCTGTAATTTCAGCTCAGAGAGGATCTGACACATTGGCCTCTGAGGATGCCTGCACACACACAATTAAAAATTAATTCTAAAATTAAAAAGGTTTTCTTGGATGTATCTCAAAGATTGCATTTCCAAAGAATCTTTCCAGTTTGGAGCATCAACTTTGTCCTCAGATTAATGCTCGTCACTGTGGCAAGATACTGCCCCTGACACCTGGCACCTGGCACCACACGCGCGCGCGCGCGCACTCACTCACACACACACACACACACACACACACACACACACACACACACACACACACTCTGCAGGAGAGGAGCACCTCCCAGAAGCCTCCAGTAGAAGTCCTTCAAGACTCACTGGGCTGCAGTGGGTCCCAAATTCCTTCTGTGAGGATTGTCATAGTGGCCCTGACAATCTACCCTGAGATCAGAAAAACCTACCTGCAGCTGGTACCCAAACCACATCAGTTCACCCTGCAGGCAGAGAGGGGGAGCTGCCAGCCACCACGGAAGATTGTCTACTCCACCCTCACCTCTGGTGCTCACTTCCTTGTGTCAAAGGCCTTTTACTTCGACTCTTTAAAATAAAAATAAAAATCTTTGTTTATTTTTTGCATAAGTGTATTTAGCCTACATTTATGTCAGTGCACCACATACACAATTAACAGATGGTTGTGAACGGTCATGTGTGTGCTGAGAAGCAAAGCTGGGTCCTCTGTAAGAGCAGTCAGTCTTCCTGACTGCCAAGACGTCTCTGGGACATTAAGGTGTGTGCTAATTAAGGTCGAAGTCCACTATGACCAAATAGCTTCTAGGCTCGGGGAAATATGGGAGACTCCCTTGTAAGCGGGTTTTCTCCTTCACTGACCTTGTCTGGGGAATTCTAAGGCCTCACAGTCACCTCTACCCTGAGGAATGTCATGTAGTCTCAATTAGTTTACAGGATCAATTTCTCTTCCCCTGACAAAACCTGTTCAGCCTGAGATTCCTGAAGTGCTTCTTCATGCTAAGGAGGTATTCCAGGTACCCTAATCCCCTAGCCAATGACCTTGGCCCATCCTGGAAGTCCCTGCCCTCAGTCCCCAAACCTTTATAAGCCTTCAATCACCCTAAGTGAGGATGATTGCCCACCGACAAGCGGTCCAATGTGGTCATTCACCATACTCTCTCACAGGGCTTCCAATACCCACCTCCCGGTCTCTGCTCCCTTTGCCCCTGTAGAGCGAATTAGCTGAGGATCCACAGGAGCAGGGAGGCCCACATATCTCTCCAGCCCCTCAACCTCATCTTGCAGAGGGCATGCTGGACCTGCCAGAGTAAGGCAGATTCATTAAACATTTTCCTGGGGGGCTGGGGATTTAGCTCAGCGGTAGAGCGCTTGCCTAGGAAGCGCAAGGCCCTGGGTTCGGTCCCCAGCTCCGAAAAAAAGAACAAAAAAAAAAATTTTTTTTCCTGGAACTGGTGGATAATTCACAGCTGCGTCTTGGTGTCTCAACTGGGATCGCTGTGGGCGTGTTTTACAGCGCCACCCAGAGCTCTCTTGGAGGATTGCACTCTGGCTATCCAGAAGTGCTTGGCGGGACAGAGGCATTTTGTGATCTCTCTCATCTCTGGCCTTACTTATTCCCATTCTACGAATATTTCCTGGGATTCCCTCCCAAGTCAACTCTCTGAACTCGATTTTTTGCCTAAAAGTTTGCTTTGGGGGGAACTCAAACCAACACAGTGATTAACGCAGTAACTCATGCTGTATGCCCTGGTGAATCTGTGCAGTGGGCGGTTAAGCTGGATGCTGGATGTGGATATGTGAGCTCTAGGCTAAAGACAGAACATTGGGAGTCAACAGCACAGAGGGAACGGTGTAAGCTTGCAAGTGTGGGTGGGGATGCCTTCGGAAAACTGTGCTCCGCATGGCGGTCCACACCTGTAATCCCAGCTGTCGGGAGGCTGGTGTGGGAGAATTTCTGAGAGTTTGAGGTCTTCCTGGGTTACATAGATAATTTCATATGTGGTAATAAGGAGATCTTGCCTTTTAAAAAAAGGGGGGGGGAGGGGGATATACAGGGCGAGTCTCAAGAACTGAGGAAGCCCAGTGTTTGGTAACTGGGAAGGAAGGGCTAACGTCCAGAGTGAGTGGCCCAAGAACCAGCATACAGTGCGGCCATTCAGTCTTCCATGCGGTAAAGGTTCGATCTCTAGAGTGGCACTAATCAGAGATACCCGAAACTCTGAGGTGGGACCCAGTTGGCGGCTTCCCTAAGGGGCTTGTGGGACCCCAGCTTCTTCCCTTTTCTCCTTCACTTCCTAGCCAAAAGGGGAACCATTTTTCTCCACCTTGGTCTGCCACAGTCCCAGAACAATATACCGATAGATTATGGGCCAAACCTCTAAAACTCATTTTGCTTTTTAGAGACGGGGTGTTAGTCTGCAGTCCGGGTTAGTCTGGAACTTACTATGTAGCCCAGGCTGGCCTCAAACTTGTGGAAATCCTCCCACTTCAGCTTCCCAAGTACTGGGACTGCAGGTGTGAGCTACTCCTTTGTAGGGTGGCTTAGGTCAGCTGTCTATAGTGGAGGAAAGCTGACTAAACCACAAGATGTCAAAAAAGCCAAACAAATGTAATATTTCAGGAGAGAGAAGCTAGATATGGTGGCCCGTGCATGTAACCCCGGCATCTTTGGGGTTGAGACAGGAGGATTGCACATTCATGGCCAGCCAGGCTTTCTGGCAAGACTGATTCAAAACAAATGTTTAAAAGTTAAAATAAGGGTTTGGGGATTTGACTCAGTGGTAGAGTGCTTGCCTAGCAAGCGCAAGGCCCTGGGTTCCGTCCCCAGCTCCGGAAAAAAAAAAAAAGAAAAGAAAAAAAAAGTTAAAATAAGGGGCTGGAGAGATGGCTCAGTGGTTAAGAACACTGACTGCTTTTCCAGAGGTTCTGAGTTCAATTTCCAGCAACCACATGGTGGCTCACAACCATCTGTAAAGGGATCTGATGCCCTCTTCTGTGTCTGAAGACAGCTACAGTGTATTCATATACATAAAATAAATAAATCTTTAAAAAGACAAATTAAAAGGAAGCAGGGGCTTCTGTGTAGTCAAGCATGCCAAGGACAGAGGAAGACTGACAGGAGAGAGACCCAGAATAACACCACAGGGAGGGCTGGCTACAGATGACTCAAGGGTTAGGGACACACACTGCTCTTCTAGAGCAGTTCAGTTCCCGGCATGCACATCAGCTCCCAAATACCTGTGACTCTAGCTCCAGGTTCGTGGGGACCTGCATTCTGAAGTATATAGATATAAATTATATACTATAATATATAGTAAATATCTATAGATATAGAAAAAATAAAACCTTTTTTTTTTCTTAGAAGAAAGAAGTCCTGGGTTAGTAGTACATGCCTTTAATCCCAGCATTTAGGAAGCAAAAAACAGGTGGATCTCTCTGGGTTTGAGGCTGCCCTAATCTACTAAATGAGTTCCAGGCCAGCCAGAGTTACACGGTGAGATTCTGTCTCAAACAAAACAAAACAAAACAAACAGTAAGTACTGATGACAGTCTTAGCTTGTGCTCTTTGATTGTGATAAAACACGGTGACTAAAAACAGCTTGGGGAGGAAAGGGTTCATTTGACTTCCAGGTGACAGACAGTCCATCATCAAGAGAAGCCAAGGCAGAGACTCATGAAGGCAGAAACCTGAGGCAGGAGCTGATGCAGAGGCCACGCATGCTCACTGGCTCTCCTCACAGCTTTCTCAACCTACTTTCCTGCATTAGCCGGAACCACCTGCCCAGGGGTGGTGCTACCCACGTGAGCTGGGCTCTCCCATCTCAATCACTAATCAAGAAAATACTCCGCAGGGTGCCTCCAGGTCAGTCTGAGAGTCCCTTTCCCCAGATGACTCTAGCTTATGTCAAGTTGACAAAACAAAACCCAACGGGCACTGCAGACCTTATGAAGCTGTTTTGGTACAGAGATGGCTTAGGAATCCCAAGATCCAGACTGAAAAAGGAGTCAGGGACTGAACCCCGAGATCAGGTGAAAGAACAATTAAAACATCTGGAAATTCTCTCACAGTGACAGGACTGCAGCACTCCTGAACTCACAATAGCGGTGGTCATCTGCCCAGGAGCTGCACAAGACGAATTCACTCAATAATCCAGCATGGTGAGGGTGGCACACAAGCTCACACCCCTTCCTGAAGAGCTGTTGACAGTTGATGGTTTCTGGGAGAGGGAAACTCAATTTACTTTAGGGTAGCACCCCTAGTAGGTCAGCTATGTTCCCATGGATGACCCCAGACCCATGAGTGTATGGGGCAGTGCAAATTGCATTCAGTGGAGAAGAAGAAGGAGGAGGAGGAGGAGGAGGAGGAGGAGGAAGAGGAGGAGGAGGGAGAGGAGGAGGGAGAGGAGGAGGAGGAGGAGGAGGAGGAGGAGGAGGAAGAAGAAGAAGAAGAAGAAGAAGAAGAAGAAGAAGAAGAAGAAGAAGAAAAAGAGGAAGAGGAAGAAGAGGAAGAAGAGGAAGAAGAGGAAGAAGAGGGGCTGGGGATTTAGCTCAGTGGTAGAGCGCTTACCTAGGAAGCGCAAGGCCCTGGGTTCGGTCCCCAGCTCCGAAAAAAAGAACCAAAAAAAAAAAAAAGAAGAAGAAGAAGAGGAAGAAGAATGGGCTGAGCATGGAGGTGACGCCTAAAAATCCTGGCACTGAGGAGGCAGAGGCAGGCAGAATCCAGTTGAAATCTTTGGACTATGTGAGATTAAGACTTAATTATAGGTGCTGGAGAGATGGCTCAGTATCTAAGAACATTGGCTGCTCTTCTTCCAGAGGATGGGAGTTCAATTCCCAGCACCAACATGGTGATTTGCAACCTTCTGTAACTCTGGTTCCAGGGGGCCTGACACTGTTTTCTGGCCTCCATGGGCACCAGGCATGCACGGAAAGATATGAAAGTAAGATACCCATACACATAAACACAAAATAAAAAATACTTAATTACAAGCTACATTACACAGACTGCATGATATTGATACAAATACAGGCAAAGGAACAACAAGCAATATAACAGAGGGTCTAGGAATAGTGCACACACACACACACACACACACACACACACACACACACACTTGATTGAGTCAAGCTGGGCATGGTGCCTGTAATCCTAGCACATGGGAAGGAGGGTTGTAAGTTGGAGGCCAGCCTGGGCTACCTTGTCTCAAAAAAAAAAAAAAAAAAGGAAAAGAAAGAAAGAAAAGTAAGAAAGAAAAGAAGAAAGAAAAAAGTTTTTAAGTCAGTCAGTGAAGAAAAAGAATGTCTTTTTGATGGAAGTTTAGGGAAATCCATTTGATCTTTATCTAACTTTGTTTACAAATTAATTTGAGATGGATTATGAACCTAACCTTAAGACTTGAGACCATAGAGATTCTAAAACAGAAACATAGTACCCGTTCTTCATAGTGTATGTTAGCAAAGGTCCCTTGGACTGGTTACAAAAAGAAGATATTGGGTAAAATAGCTTCAGTAAAGTTTTCAGTTTCTATCAAAAGACACTCTTGGGAAAGTAAGAATGGCCCAGAGAGGTGGCTCAGTGGTTAAGAGCACCAGCTGCTCTTGCAGAGGACCTGGGTTTGATTCCCAGCATTCGAGTGGCAGCTCACAAAGATGTCCGACTCCCAGACAGCTGACACAGTCTTCTGGACTTTGCAGGCACTGGGCATGCACATGATAACCATACATACATTTGGGGAAAAAAAACACTCAGACACACGAGATAAGTAGATCTTTAAAATGATTTTTAAGGCAATAAGCACATAAGCTACAGATCTGGATTCTTTACAGCCACAGAGGAATTGGTCCTAAACTCTGACGAGCCTTTATAGGTCTGAGGGTGTAGTAATAGCTCAGTCTGTAGAATGTGGTATAGCCTGCCCAAGGTCCTGGTTTCAGTCCCCAGCACCACATAAACTGTACACATGACTATAATCCTAGCATAAGGGAGGTGAAGGCAGGTGTGGTAGTTTGAATAAAAATGGTCCCCAAAGGCTCATAGGGAGTGACAACTTTAGGGGGCGTGGCCTTGTTGGAGGAAGCATGTCACTGGAAGTGGGCTTCAGAGGTTTCAGAAGCTAAAGCCAGGCTCAGTGTGTCTCTCACCTCCTGCAGCCTGCTAACTAGGATATAGAACTCTTGACTCCTTCTCCAGCACCAAGTCTGCCTGTGGGTCACCTTGCTTCTTGTTATAGTATTAGCCCATTTATACTATTCCATGTCTGACTCTGAAAGAGTCAGGTTCAGGAAGGTTCACCACCCAGACTGAAACTGAGGAGAGGTAACCAGTCACGTGGCAGACATGGAATAGTATAAATGGGTTAATATTATAATATTATAATTATAGTATAAATGGGTTATAACAAGCTAGTTGGAGAGCAAACTTTGCTTAAGGCCATAGGCACTGCCAATAAAAGTAAGCCTCTGTCATTATTTTGGAACACAGGCAGACCTAGAAAAGCCAAAACAATTACAAGTCCCAGTTAAATGCTTTCCTTTATAAGAGTTGCTGTGGTCATGGTATCTCTTCACAGCAATAAAACCAACTAAAACAGCAGAAGAATCAGAAGTTTAGGATCACCCTTGGCTACATAGAGTTTGAGGCTAGTGTGGGCTACATGGACTCCTGTCTCCAAACACACACACACACACACACACACACACACACACACACACAAAACCCCCACAAAACTCTTACAGATCAACAGTGAAAATCATAGAGCTGAGGGTGTAGCTCAGTGGTAGAACGTCTGGCCAGTGTTAGCATTTCTGAGTTGTCTGGCCAGTGTTAGCATTTCTGAGTTGTCTGGCCAGTGTTAGCATTTCTGAGGCCCTGGGTCCACCCTCTAGTACAAAACAAACAAACAAACAAACAAATAAAATCAAGCAAATCAGTGGGAAAAGATGGGTCACTGGGTAAAGTCTCCTAGAATTAAACAGGAAGACCTGAGGTCTATCCCCAGGACCTACGTGGTGGAAGGAGACTCCCTTGGATTGTCCCTCTGACTCCTCCATACATGCAGTGGCACCTGTGTGAACACATATGTAAACATAAAATAAATTTTAAAATTTAAATTTAGCTTTAAATAAAGCAAGCAACCAAGAGAGATAGGCATATGGTCAGGAAGGAAACTGAGGATAGGAAGCCTAGGGTTTTGCATGTAAGGCAAGCATTCTAACACATGAGTTACATCCCGGACATGACACATACTATTCATTTCATGGAAGTCAACAAATCTACCCAGACTGCAGGGAATATAGAATTGACTGTCCCTTTCTGTGGGAAGGGTGACATTCCTGAAGGGATTATAGGATAAGAAATACTACAGTAGGCATTCTAGGTTTTGGTTGCCATGGTAGCTTGTCACAGTGTCTCCTATAACTTGGCTGCTCTCAAAGTCAATTTGTAGCCAAGGATGATCTTGAACTCCTGATCCCTCTGTCTTCACCTCCCAGGTTCTGGGATTACAGGTGTGTGCCACCATGCCAAGTTTCCCGGGTGCTGGGGATCAAACCCAGTGCTCGATATATGTTAGGCAAGAACCTCTGTCTCTTGCAAGCCACATTTGGAAAATAGGACCTTCGGTGGATAAACCTGAAGGAAAAAAAAAAAAGCAAGCAATGGCTCATACCAGGTTTGGTCCTTTTAACTGCGGTGTGGCTGGGCGAGACACTTCAGTCTCCTACGTGCTGTGTAAGTGCCCTGCCACTGAGCTGTACCCTCAGCCCATGAGTCCGGTCTTGATAAGAGCTGGGATGGGGGTAGAGGCGGGGCGCTCAGAGGTGCCCTCGCAGTTCACAGCACTTGCCGTTCTTGCTGTTCTTGGGTTCCATGCACCTCAGCTCACAGTCATCGGTAACTCACGTTCCAAAGGATCTGGTGTGCTCTTCTCGCTCCGGAGCCCGCACAGGTGTGGAGGAGCCATGTCCGTGTCCGTCCAGGGACCCACAGCGTCTACTTAGTCACATCAGAGCTCAAGTAGATGATAACATACAGGCATACAGCTAGATCAACAAGAGGTGCACATACATACAATCAGAGAAACACACCCAAGATAAAAATGAATAAATCTTAAAAAAAAATTTAAAGAAAATAAATTTCATGAGGAGCCAGGCTTGGTGGATCATACCTACAATCTTAGTTTCTGGGGAGGCTGAAGCAGGAAAATCGTGAGTTCAAGGTCTGCCTGGGTTCCAGTGAGTTCCAGACCATTCTGGGCAACTTAATAAAGTAGTGAGTGGGGGAATGGAGCGTGGGGCGAAGAGAGGAACCAGACATCTCAGCCCTTGGGAGAGGGTACAAATGGATGAGGAATTTAAGATCAGCCAATTCGAACAACACGAGACCCTGTCTCAAAAAATAAAAACGATTGGGCTGGAGGGATGGCTCAGCGGTTAAGAGCACTGACTGCTCTTCCAGAGATCCTGAGTTCAAATCCCAGCCACCACATGGTCGCTCACAACCATCTGTAATGGGAGCTGATGCCCTCTTTTGATGTGTCTGAAGACACCTACAGTGTACTTATAGTAAATAAATATTATAATAGTAAATATTATTTAGATATAAATATTATTTTTAAAAATAAAAACGATAAATATTTTAGAGCACGCGTTAGTAGATGAGATATGTTATTGTCAGCCCAAGCATTAACAATCTTTATCCTGCCTTGCCCTGACTGTGCACTTTGACTCACCAGGTCTCAAATAGAACAAAACACGCATACGTACATCTAGAGCCTTAGGGTGCCCCTGGCGGCCACTTCTTGGTAGTGCGCGTGGCGTGGATCGGTCGCCATGGAGACGCGTGGTCTGAGCGAGCAGTGAGCGCCTGGAGCCCGCCGGGCGCGGGTCCTCTGCTGTTCTGGGCACGCAGGTCGCGGTCCCGCGGGCGGATGGCCAGCCGTAGTGGGACCGGGGTGGTGGAGTATGGCGAGGAGGGCGAGGAGGAGGAGGAGGAGGAGGTGCGGGAAGGCGGCGCTGAGGGCTCCCCGGGGTCCAAGCTGCCCCCCATCGTGGGTACCACCTCTGACCTGGCCAAACGGAAGGTGAAGAAGAAAAAGAAGAAGAAAAAGACTAAAGGATCGGGCAAGGGAGACGGTAAGAGGAGCAGCTAGGGAGGCTGCTTCGGCTCTTGGACCTGTGATTCCTTCCATAGATGCCCCTCTACCTGGAGGCCACCTCAGGCCAGAAACCTGACAGGACATTTTAGAGAAGTCCAGAGATGCCCAGATCTACCCATACAGACCATGCGCTCACCAGCACAGAGACCCCTTAATTACCACGTTAGTCTATCAACTTTAGTTTCCCAGTATACCCAAAGAGACCACACCCTCCCCTAAGAACCCTCAACATCTAATATCTCTGTGTAGGTGTGTGGGGTGACCCACACAGAGACCATACAGATACCCACCCCAAGAGCCTCCAGCCCCTCAGAGAGTGACCTTCTTCTGCCTATCTCCACTCAACTTCCTAGTCGCTCAGCCAAAACAGAACCCTTACTCAAAGACATTTCAAGGTTTGGAGTCACAAAGAGACTAGCCCAGATGGACAGATACTAGCCGATATTCACTCCCACACAGGGACAGACTTCAGGCTCCCCCACCGGTGCCCTCCTACTCCTTTACCCTTTAAAGGGCACATCCTTTGGGATTCTGTGTAGGAACTAACTCCAGGTAAATGTATTCAGAATCTTCCCTGCATGGACTCTGCCAAGAGATAGCCGTGTACGATATAAACTCACACCAGTCCTCACCTCATCCTCCTGTCAACACCAACACTCTTTATACTGCCTTCTCCTAGCAATATGACACTATCTGACAAACCTGAAGTACGGTCTGCTCCATCATGCATACACATGCAAGTCTACACATGTGTGGATTCTGTTAGACACTTAACATGCATACATGCCAACACAAATTGCATACCTACACAGATACTAGGTGCTAGAATGCATGGATACCCGAGAATATCATACCCATACAGCTATCCTAGAAATTCACATGCATAGCTACACCCTCACATCATACACACACAGATCTGCTAGATACTTTTATGCATAGATACACCCCAAACACTATACCCACACAGGTAACCTAGGCATTCATAGATGTCCACAAGCATCACACCCACAACACATACTCCAGGCTCGCTCACCAACACCTTCACTTGCAACCCAGAGTCCCTGATTCTCCCAAAGTTCAGTCATAGAACCTCCAGATGTCCCAGCAAAGACACTGAGCCCACTCTGAGGAAGAGAGCAGCTGTTAGGACAGAATGACCCTGCTTGTGAGTGATGTAACTCAGTGTAACCTGTGTGGCTTTGGCCATCAGGAAAGTGGGCCTGACCTCTGACCTCTGGCTGCTGAGATGGCTAGTCCTGTGCTTAGATGTGGGGCGTCGGCTCTGTGTGCAGAGCAGGCAGTGGGAGGAGCAGCAGTCTTCCCACAGCCCTGTGGTTTGGGGAAGGGAGCAATGGGAGCCTTGTAATTACTTCTTGAGGTGGAGCATAAGGCAGCAAGAGACCCCGTGTGCGTTAGCAAAACACGGAAGCTTGTTTTGTCTTTTTGGCGCCACTTTTGACTGTGGGAATTACAGTGTTGTGTACCACAGACTGTCAGCAGGGGACACCGGTTAGTTTTCAGAGAATAGGAAGGTAAGAAAATGTCAAGACTGAACTTTTACTTTTGCTTGAGATATTTCTAAAATAAAAGAAAATAAACCTCAAATAGGAACTGGTAAAGAATCACCACTTACAGCGTTTGACAAGCAATTCTGCAGTGCTATTAGTGTGAAGAAAGAAAAAAGGAAAGGGAGGGGGAGGGGAAGGGAAGGACGCCACAAAGCCGCACAGAAGTGTTCCTGGACTGGGTCTGCAGCCCGTGCTTGCATAGCACTCACAAAGCAGAAGCCAGAGATGGTGGCACATGCTTGCACTTCTGTCAGGAGGAGGTGCGGAGGCAGGAGGATCAGAAGTTCAAAGTCATCCTAGGCTGTATAGGGAGTTTGAAGCTACTTGGGGCTATGTAAGATTCATCTTTAAAAAACAAACAAAAACAAAAAACAAACAACAACAACAACCAAAAAAACAGGGAGAGAGAAAAGAAAAAATGAGGAGTTGGAGTGATGGCTCCACTATTAAGAATGCTTGTTTTTATGTAGGACCCAGGTTCAATTCCCAGCACCCACATGGTAGTTCACAACTGCCTGTAACTGCAGTACCAGGAGATAGATCAGATGCCCTCTTCAGACCTTCTTGGGTACCAGGAATATGTTCAAGCAACTCTCTCTCTTTAAAATAATTTTTAAATGAAAAAAGTATTTCCTGGTTTATAAAATAGTTAAATAAAAAAAAAAAGAGTATTTCCTGGTTCAGTATGCTTCAGATTACATTATTTGATGGATGCTCCGCCCTTGTCTCTTTCGCCATAGAGTCTAGATGGGTATAGAGTCGCAGACCTGGGGAGTATTTGGTGAGCATGTAGTGAGGTTAAGTCAAGGGACAGCAGATAGAGTAGAAAGCACGGGACACCAGGGGTCAGGCTGCCCTTCAGATCTGACGCCTAGATTAGTTGGTTGACACTGATGGATACTGAAGCATCAAGGGCCTCTTGGTTCCTGGACGGGGGTGTAAATTAGTGGCGGAGCTTGTGTTTAGCATGTACAAGGCCTGTTCAGTCCACAGCACCACAGAAAGAAAAAGGCATCTCACCCCAAAATACCTTGACCAGAGCATCCCAGCAGTGGTGATGTCCCAGGGTCCTGCTTTCTGAACCCTGGGTAAAGGCAGCCCCAGTCTCTTACATGGCTGGTGATTTATTTGGGCCCTGCAACAGGCACAAACACTTGTCTCCTCCTCTCCTCAGCAGATAAACATCACAGTCGAGGTCGGAAGAATCAGCCGCTTTCTTCATCTTTCCACGACATCTTAAATCCCCACAGAGACCATGGCTCGAGAGCGGAGCCCAGAGACAAAGAGGAAACCAGGCAAACCCTTCCCTATTCGTACAGCATGAACCACCCCTGCTTTGCTGGAATAGAAGACAGCCTTTCCAGCCAGATCAACGAGAGTCTGCGTTGGGATGGGATTCTCGCCGACCCTGAGGCAGAAAAGGAAAGGATTCGCATCTACAAGCTCAACCGAAGGAAGCGGTACCGCCTCGTGGCTCTCAAGGGCTTCCATTCGGATCCCTGTGTGGAGGAGAGCGTGGAGAACCTGCCCTACCTCTCAGACAAAGAATGCAGCCCCAGCAGCAAGCAGCCCAGCTCTAAGGGCGACCACGCGCACAGCTACTTTGAGGCCTCAAAGCTCCCGCACCCAGAATTAGCCACCACTGCGGTCGAGTGACATCTGTCCTCCCTGCTGCTGAGTACCTCCTTGCCACACGTTTATATGTTTAAAAAGAATCATAATAAAAAGAAATCAGACCTGAACCTGAAGGAAGTCGACACTTGTGGTGTGGGGGTTGGCACCCAGGTACCTCCTTATTGAGAAAGGTACCCCTGGGACTGGATAGGTGGTTCAGTGGTCACGAGGATGTGGCTGGGTGGTGGTGCACGCCCTTAATCCCAGCACTTGGAAGGCAGAGGACAGTCTAGCCTCAAACTCAGATATCCACCTGCCTCTGCCTCCGAGTGCTAGGATCAAAGGTGTGTGCCACCATCACTGAGAAATAGTCTTTTAAGTTAACAACAACAAAATCTGGGTTTTAAAACTTTATACATGGAAGTAATTATGGGAATGTTGCTTCTTTTTTAGTGTGTGTGTGTGTGTGTGTGTGTGTGTGTGTGTGTGTGTGTGTGCATTGAACCTAGGCCTGGTTCGTGAAAACATTCTGTCACAGAGCTAATGGCCAAGTTAAATTTTATGGGCTACATTTCAAAAAAATGTTTTGGCCCAGTGGTGCACACCTTTAATCCCTGCACTTGGGAGGTAGAGGCACAAAGACTTCTCTCTCTCTCTCTCTCTCTCTCTCTCTCTCTCTCTCTCTCTCTCTCTCTCTCTCTCTCTCTCTCCATATCACAAGCTCCAGGCAGTCAGGACAATATAGACAGATGCTGTTTCAATTTTTTTTAATTTTATAAAGATTTTTTTTCAGCACTGGGATTGAAACTAAGCTCTGCCCCAGCCCTCTTTTAATCTTTATTTAAAATATTTTAAAATTTATTTTATGTGTATGGGTGTTTCACCTATATTCTATGTTCTCTGTGTGTGCCTGGTTCCCTCAGAGTCCAGAAGAGGGTGTTAAATACTCTTCCAGGTTTATCAAATAGCTGTGAGCCACATGTACGTGCTGGGAACTCAGGTCCTCTGGAAGAACAGCTGGTGCTCCTAACCACTGAGCCACCTCTCCAGTCCCATCTCTATACTTTTAAAAAGATTTATTTTAATTATGTGTATATGGGTGTCTCTGAGTGTAGGTATGGATATGTGCGTGTGAATACGGCTGCCTACCGAGGCTGTGGAGGACATCAGATCCCCTGGAGCTGGAGTTGAGGGTGTCTGTGAGTCACCTGATGTGAGTGATGGGTGGGACTCAGGTTTCTGCAAGAACAGTGCACTTTCATCCACTAAGCCACCTCTCCAGCCTGTTTTTACATTTTTATTTTGAGGTACCCAGACTAACCTTGAACTCACTTGGTAGCCCAAGCAGGCTTCAGACTTTTCAGTTTTTCCTGCTTCAGCCTCCCTAGTAGCTGAGATTATAGGTCTGTGTCACCAGGCCTAACTTTAAGGAGAATTCTGAAACATTCCAAAATGTGCCTTGCTGGTGGGAATTCCAGCCCTTGTGTAGTGGCAGTAGGAGGGTCAGGAATTCAGGTCATCTTCAGATATATAATGAATCTGAGTCCAGCCTGGGCTACATGAGAGCATCCCAAATCTCTATCTCTCTATCTCTCTATCTCTCTATCTATCTATCTATCTATCTATCTATCTATCTATCTATCTATCTATCTATCTATCCCCTATCTCTCTCTCCATATATACAGAGATAGAAAGATGTCAAAACTTTTTTGTTCTGTTGCTTAAGCACACATTCTCTCCAGATATTTACTGAGTAAGGGCTGTGCCTTGTCTTGGCATTCCCCAGAAGCTTACCCTGAAGCAAGGATTCAAACACAGGAGGTTAGTCAGGAGGCAAAGGGAGGAACAGGGCAAGAGAGAGAGAGAGAGAGAGAGAGAGAGAGAGAGAGAGAGAGAGAGAGAGAGAGAGAGAGAGAGCGCCAATCCTGTAAGATTGACTGGCCTGTCAGGATGGGCAGCTGGCACTTGCTCTCCCCTAAGCCCTGGGAAAACATTCCTGACTGACCCAGATCTTGCTATCCATCAGTGGCCCTCGAAGGTGAGGGAGCTGAATCTTCATGCTCCCCAGGGCCCTGACAGGCCCAGTTAATCTCCCCTGAGAGGTGTCAAGTTTCTAGCCTGCCACACCACCTGGACCTGGAAACCTAGTTTAGTTCTGAGGGAAATTACCCAGGAGCACAAAGATACAGCCTTTTGGCTGAGTAAGAGCTGTGTCTCGGTAAGCATTGGTCACCTGCAAGACACAGTCTTAGAAGATGCTTTTACTTACTTCTCAGACATTAAAATGGCTTTGAGTAGACAAGACTGAACATGACAGAATATGCCTGTCTCTGTGCCTGCCAGGCCCAGGCTGATAAAGGACCCTTATCACCCTCCCCAGAGAAACCAGTTACAGGTTCTATGAGTCTTATTTGTAGTTTGTTTTAATGCATTGTGCCCTGGCATTACTTCTTGTTTGTTTGTTTTGTTTTGTTTTTTGGAAACAGTTTTCTATTATGCAGTCCAGGCTTGCCTTGAACTCACATCCTCCTGCCTCTACCTCTCGAACATTGGGACAGCAGGTGTGAGCCACTGTGTTGGCTAGTTATATCAACTTGACAGAGGTAGGGTCATCTGGGAAGAAGGAATCTTCTTCCATAGGACTGGTCTATAGGCACGTCTTCTGGGGGGTGGGTTGGGGGCATTTTCTTGATTGGCAATTGATATAAGCAGTACTCCTCCATGACTTCTGCTTCAGTTCCTGTCTTCCCTCAGTGATGTTCTGCTTCGGGGAGGTTTTTGTTTTATTGTTTTTGTTTTTGTCTTTCCAGATGTGATGTGTTCTGGTGCCTTTTAGAAGTCTGTAAGGTATAGAGGAAGTGGGTAAGGATTAATGCAGCAGACAGAAGTGTCTCCAGCTCAAACCACCTAGGCTGCATTGGTGAGGACTCCTCCAGTGGCAGCAAACAGAAAAACAGGCTGAGAGCTAGCTGAGACAGAGAGCGCGACTAGTTTAGGGAGCCATCAGCAGTCTAGGGTTGATGTGGCTTCAGGTACGGTTGGATCCAGCAGGTCACGTCTCTCAATCCATACCACCCCTCTACGGCCTCTGTATTTGCTTCAAGTTTAGGTGGGCTGTCACGGGGCAGCAAAGGCTGATATCTTTATAGTTCTCTGATCTTTATATCTTTATAGACCTCTGATATCTTTATAGTTTGGTGAAAAAAAAAAAAAGCCTGACTTTCCGGTCCCCACCTACTATCATGTCATCCCCAAAGCTCTCCAGCCTTGCAAGGGTCACATGTCCATCACCAGAAGACCCCTATCAGTCCATGGAATGGAGCACTGGGTCTATTCACTGAGTGTGTATGGGGGGGCGTTGTCGGGGGGCAGAGGAGGGGAGGCCCCACTGTGTGATCAGACAGATGGCTAGAACATCTGGAGAAAGCGGTGCCCTAGAGACATGCCAAATACATTCTTCATCTGCTGCCCTCCCAGTGACAAATGATTGTGTTGTTTTGTTTTATTAGTTTGAGCTTTTTAGTTTGAGATTTTTTTTAATCTAATTGATAAGATATAATTGCCCACTTAAACATACAAAGTCCGGTACCATCTATCCCTTAGGAACATTGATAACGACCTGTAAATACACAGAGCAGAATCTTTACATGAGCCTCCATTGTCCTGCCATAGCTTCCCCACTTCTCTCTCCCTCCTGTCTCTTCCTTTCTGTTTTAGTCTCCTCCTCTTCCTTCAAACTTCTCTCCCGCCCATCCTTCCTTCTCCTCCAATGACAGGCCTCCTTCTATTTAGACGGAGAGTATTAGTTTGCGTTTCCTTATGCAGTACAACCTGTCCTCGAACTCAAAATCCTTCTGCCTCTGCTTCCCAAGGACTGGGATCACAGTATAGGCTTTGTTTTCTGAAGGCCTAAACAAAGGTTGTGGGAAAGGTTTGCATAGCATGCTTAACTCCAGAGTGACTGACCCTTGGCCAGGAGTCTATTTCCCTAAGAGTAACCATGTTCTGCTGCCTGGGCCCATCAGTGACTCCCTGATAGTTGGAGGGAGTGTCCCAACCTTTAAGGCAAGTCACAGCCACAATGTGACCAGCTCACCCTGACTCACAGCTCAGAAGACTGGCCCTTAACCCACACACCAGCATTAGGATCAAGGCTGGGAATGTAGTACTATGAACCCCTTGCACATCTTAAAGGTGATGTTGATTTTCAGCCTTGTGTATTAGCTGTCCCCTAGTGCCCTCTGTCTCCTTCTAGCATATGCTTCAACACAGACTAAACCTTTTGGCTCTGTCTAAAGAATAGAAAACGGGGTGGTCAGTTTAGCTCCGTGAGTAAAGGCACCTGCTGGCAAACATGAGCCCTGAGTTCGATTCCCGGGGCCCAGTAGGAGAGAACCAAATCTCACAAGTCACTCTCGGTCCCCCTACCCTGTGTGTGCACACACACATATAAATAAATGAATGTACTTACAACAGTTTAAAAACAAAGTCTGCTGATGACTGTCAGATAGATGTAGGCTGTGGCACCGGGGGCCCTATGGAAAGGAGTTGATGTCTCCACTAACAGCAAGGAGAGCCCAAGGTGAGCCTGGAAACAGGTCGCCAGAACCAAGCCTTGAGAAGCCTGTAACTGTGGCTGGTATCTTGGTTACAGCCTAGAGATCAGAAGCAGAGTCAGGGCCAGAAGCCGAGCCACAGGCAGCCATCTGGCTGTACCCGCTCCCAGCCCACAGAGATTACATCACAGCGAAGGTGGTGATTTCTCCTGCTTATGATCGTTTTGTTTTATTTGTATTGCATCTGCTTGTTTGTATGCTATGCGTGTATATGTGTTTGCATATTTGCAGGCATACATGTATGAAAGTGTGTGTGCTTGTGTAGGCCAGAGGTTGACTTCACATCGTCAATCAGCTTTCTGCTTCATCTCCTGAGTCAGGACTCTCACTGAGCCCAATCACTTCTGCTGGCTTTTATGTGGGTGCTGGTGATGTGAGCTCTGGTCTTCATGCTTGCAGAGCAAGTATTTAGCCACTGAGTCATCTCCAGTCCTGCCTCAGTTGTGCTTGAGATAAGACCTTGGTATGTTGCCTCAGACTCTTGGACTCAAGCGATCTTTTCATTCCAGTCTTCCAATACAGAGAGACCCTATCACACAACAAAAGAAAAATATCCTTTTTTAAAAAAAAAAAAGTTGATATTTAATCCAGGCATCACAGACGCACTGTCCAAGCTCAGAAAATTTTCAGTTCATTGTATTTTTTAATATTTACTTATGTGTGGGATGCACATGATTTCTCCTGAATTCTTTTTTTTTTTTTTTTTTTTAAGAGGCCAACTTGTAGAGAGGACATCTTGTAGGAATGGGCTCTCTTCACCATGGGGAGTGGAGGGAATCGAACTCGAGACTTCAGGGTTTGCCAGTAAGGCCTTTACCTGTTATGCCGTGCCCTGAGCAGGTTTTTACAAATCCATATTGGTGCTGTGTGCAACAAAGTGGTGATGGCTGCCCGGTGGGTTGAAAACTAGATAAGACTGAGGGGGCCTCTCCAACTTCCTTATTTTTTGTTAATTACATAGCAATAAAACTTGGGAGGAGGAAAAAGGCTGAATATTTTCACTTGCTATGTGCATTCCAGAGCTGCCTGGATTACGCTTCCTGGGTGTGTGTATTCCTTCTGGGTCCCACCTTAGCTATAATTGCGACACTTTATAGCAATTTTATTGTTTATAAATTCTTTCACGGTTCGTTCCTTGAGCAATGGATATTATCTCCATTTTACAACTGCGGTTTGGAGACAAGAGGCGACCTGCCCACCCCACGCTGCTCCTACAAGATTTGATAAAAAGGACTCTGAGTTTGAGGGGCCATTACTCAAACAACTGTTACAGATGCGGCTTGCTGCAGGTTGTTCCAGACAACTGATGTTAACCATGAAGTGTGTCAAGCACCTCCACGACTCAGTGCAGCGTTAGTCATTCAGCAAACACCATCTCCTTTCCTCCGTATAGCTAGCTATCTCTGAGGTAGGAGGGTGTTGTGATTTCTTTCCATACATAAGGAAGCTGGCACAGACGGGGAATGAGGCTTACCTAGGGTGGAAGAGAAGGTGCTGGAATGTCAAACCCAGGTGTGGCTGGTCCCAGAGATACTGGTGCCTGTGTGCACATACTTCTGGGGTACAACGGGAGAGAGACCAAAGCGGCCTGGCGCTCACTAGTACTTCTCAGCCTAGTCCCTGGGAACTAAAGATATTGGAGGAAAGGGGTCTCTCCTGGAGTTGTAGATACCTAGGAGTGGAGTGGGGACTTGGGGAAGGTGGGAATCTCCATTAATCGGCAACAAAGGGCCCCTAGGACAAAAATCTCCTCAGGTGTCTCTTGGTCACACTGTGCACTTACCTACAGGCACATTCAGCCTTCCAATACATCGCCTGCCGTGTTCCCCTCAGATTGCCACCAAAAATGAATCCTACCTCATTCGACCAACCCCACCTAGTCACAGCAACACAAACCAGTGCTCTGAATGCATGCGTGTCTGTATACCACACGTCTTCCTGGGGCTTGAGGAGGTCAGAATAGGCCATCCGATCCCCTAGAACTGGAATTATAGATGGTTTAGGCTGTCACATGGATGCTGGGAATAGAACCCTGATCCTTTGGAAGGGCAGCCAGTGAGTTCTCTTAACCACCTGAGCCACCTTCCCAACCCCTATTCCCAGCTCTTATAAGCAGGCGCCAAAGCAGCTGAGTCAGGATTTGTACCTTAAAGATCCCTAGCTGACTTGTATGCACAATTAATTAACAGTGCTTGGTTGGTGACTGTTGGGTCCCCTCAGGGAAATCTCATGCTTCTGAAGGTCTTGTGAGGAGAGTCATGGGCTACCTTTGTCCCAAAGTATCTGCTGAGGGATGTGCATGGGACACCCAGCCTCAGAAGATGGAGATAGCATTTCATAGCATTTGCCCAGAGTGAAGGGCGGATTTGCCTGTGACCTGTTCTAAAATATTCCTGCTGCTCAGGTCAGAGTGTCCTTTCCCTGACAGCCTCTCATGGTCCAGGGCTACATGGAAGTTCTTACTATCTCCTACCATAGGGGAACCTGCAGACACAGACTCCAGCAACTGCCATGGTTGTGCTTGGTGTCCAATCAAACGTTTGGAGTCTCTGGCTGGCATTCTGAAATGACAGCACACTGTGCTAGCTACTGTTCTCAGGAGTGGGCCAAATACCTGCCAATCTGCCGATCTGCCGATAGTGGGGAGAGATGAATGCGCTCTCTCTCTCTCTCTCTCTCTCTCTCTCTCTCTCTCTCTCTCTCTCTCACTCTCACTGGAACTCCAGCCCATGGGATAGAAATTGAGGGCACATCTTGTCCACTCAGTTAATCCTTTCTTGACATGCCCTCACATATACACCCAAAGATGTGCCCCATCAGTCCCTGGGTGCTTCTTTTGTTTGTTGTTTGTTTGTTTGTTTCTAGACATGGTCTCCTGAGCCCAGGTTGGCCTCATGAGCTGGGATTACAGCCACCCTACCATGCCCATTTTACAAGGTAACAGGGATCACACCCAAGAGGTTCACACATTTAGGCAAGCACTTTATCAACCAAGCCATATCTCCAGCCCGCCCTGGGTGTTTCTTAATCTAATCAACCTGACAAAATTAAGTACCACAAGCTCTCAGCTTGAAAAAGGAATAAAAATAAGGCTCTTCTCAAGAAATATCTTCACAAGCTTCACATGCTAAGTAGAAAAATGAAGCTATTGGCCTGGAATGCTGGCACATGCCTTTGATCCCAGCACTCAGGAGGCAGGGGCAGGCAGATCTCTGTAGGTTCAAGGCCAGCTTGATCTACATTGTGAGTTCCAGGACATACAGAGCTACATAGGGAGATCTTGTTTTCAAAAAACCAAAACAAAGCCAGGTGTCTTGTGGTGGCACATGAGTTTTAATTCAGCACACAGAAGGCAGAGGCAGCCTCAGAGTTTAAGGCCTCTAGCCTAGTCTACATCGTGAGTTCCAGGACAGTCAGGACTACACAGAGAAACCCTGTCTAGAAAAGAAGGAAAAAGGGGCTGGGGATTTAGCTCAATGGTAGAGCGCTTACCTAGGAAGCGCAAGGCCCTGGGTTTGGTCCCCAGCTCCGAAAAAAAGAACCCAAAAAAAAAAAAAAAAAAGGAGGAGGAGGAAGATGAGGAGGAAGAGGAGAAGAGGAGGAAGAAAAAAGAAAAAGAAAATATAGCTTTCTTGTTGCTTGTTTTGCTGTGGTACACATCTATAATCCCAGCATTCAGCAGACCAAGGCAAGAGGATTATGAGTTTGTAAAACTCTAATTAATTTGAGGGAATTAACTACACCTATTGTCCATCCTTCCTTCTATTTTTTTCTATTAATAAAGTTAATGGTTGATGTGCATATATTATGTTTAAATGGTTCTGTTAAAAACACAGGGGGTGGGGCTGGAGAGATGGCTCACTTGCTGCTTTTCCAGAGGCCTAAAGTTCTGTTCCCAGCGCCTATGTTGGGCAGCTCACAACTGCTCCTGGGGACCCAATGCCTTCTTCTGGAATCTCTGTATGTACACACAGAGTCTTATACACATACGGATAAATGCATTTAAAAAATATAATGTAAAACACAGGGGCTGGGGAGATGGCTAAGTCTGTAACATGTGGTAAAGCTGACTGAGTGGCACACATCTGTGATCCCAGCACTCAGGAGGCAGTGGATGTCTGAGTTGAATGGCCAGCCTGGTCTACATAGGGAATTTCAGACAGCCAGGGATCATCCTCAGCTACATAGTAAGTAAGTTCAAGGCCAGCCTGGACTACTGGATACCTTGCCTCAACTAACCAAATAATGAATAACCAGGTGACAACAACAACAAAAACACACGACACGATCCTATCCCCAAACCACCAAACTCACGCCACACTTGAAGGTGCTTGCATTTCATCGCATGGACTCCTCCATCCCCCTCGTTTCTGAACGTTTCATTGGTTTCCTGTTTTTCTGGCTATTCTAAACAAGTCTGCAGTGAATATCCTTATATGCACATTTTACTGAAAATTTCCAGTGCTTTGGATACATTCTTGGGAGTAAAATTACAAGCCAGAAGATAATTAAAGCAAACACTTTACACAGCTTTTAACTCATTCCGGGACTGTTCGAGCCACTTTCCACAGATCATTCCTAGAATCCTAGCGTCATCTCTGAGGGAAGAGACCTCTTGTTCCCTCCATTTTATAGTTTGAGGGGACACAAGGTGACATAGCTGACAGGTGGCAAAGCTGGGATTTGAACTCAGAACTTCACCGCTCAGCGTCTGCTTGTTTGGACTTACCTGCCCCTCTAATGGCTTCCTGCTTTCCTGGGAGCCAAACCGGAAGTAGTCCGCAAGAATTTGTCCTCCTTTGATTTCTGATCCCGCTACACTTGCAGGTGCTAGTAGAGTTTAGCATCAGCTAGAAACCAAGTCCTTGCTGACCAGTGTCTCTTTTTAACTAAACACTGTCGCACAGGTTGCTACCGCTCTGGCTCGCTTGTGGTGAAGCTCAGTGGGGAGTCTCGCTCTCAAATCAGCTCATCTTCATGTGGCTCTTGATGATATCCTCACTCATACACATCCCTACCCTAGCTACCTTAACCCCTTCACCCTGGTGTCTTTTAATGTAGTTATGCGGGGTTGGGGATTAAGCTCAGCGGTAGAGCGCTTGCCTAGCGAGCGCAAGGCCCTGGGTTCGGTCCCCAGCTCCGAAAAAAAAGGAAAAAAAAATTAATGTAGTTATGCCTACCCTTTTTTATTTTTTTCAAAGCAACTGGATCCAAATTAATACTAAATTGGAGCAAGCAAGTTTATGAAGTTAACTTTTCAGGACTGTGTTTGCTCTTAGAGAACTATTTGGGAAGGGAGCGGGTGGTACTGGGAATGTTCTATTAATTTCCTTTGCCTGGCTTAATTGTCTAAACAAAGCACTTTTCCAACATAGGAGGAGAGTCATTTGTCATTGGCGGCCATTGGCATGACATAGCCAAGACCCCCACCAGCCCCCAAACTCATTCCGAGCAAGCAGCTTGCAAAAGGGAATAGAAACTTTTCACTCACACTCCATGTTAACCCATGTCCTGGAGGGCTTACCACCATTTAGAAGCAATGTGTTCCCTTGCCTAAGCAGGCATTAGGCCTTGAGTTCAATTCTCAACACTGCAAAAGAGAAAACAGAGCCACAAAACACATATGTCTATTGTTCTATTGTTGTGAAGAGACACCATGTCCAAGGCAACTTATAAAAGAAAACCTTTACCTGGGGGCTTGCTTACAGTTTTGGCGGTGAGTCCATGACCATCTTGGCAGGGAGGGTGGTGGCAGGCAGGCAAGCATGGTGCTGGAGCAGTAGCTGAGAGCTTACATCTTATCAGCAAGTTGGTAAGCTAACTGGGGCTCTTTTGGACTTTTAAAATCATGAAGCCCACCTCCGATGACACACTTCCTCCAACTAGGCCACACCCACTAATCCTTATCAAAGAGTTCCACCTGCTGGGGACCAAGCATTGAAGCATATGAGCCTATAGGGGGCACTCTCATTCAAACAGCTAGTATAAATGAGACTCATGTTGCAAGCCAGTCTGGAACTCCTGTGTGTGATTCTCCTCCTCCCCATTGCTGTGCTACCGTCCTCTGTCCCACGAACCTTCTAAAAAAGATTCTTTTATTAAAACTGGGCATGCTGGGGGCTGGGGATTTAGCTCAGTGGTAGAGCGCTTACCTAGGAAGCGCAAGGCCCTGGGTTCAGTCCCCAGCTCCGAAAAAAAGAACAAAAAAAAAAAAAAAGAAGAAGAAGAAGAAGAAGAAGAAGTTTAAAACTGGGCATGCTGGCACACACCTCTAATTCCGGCACTCCGGAGGTAGAAGCAGGTGGATCTCTGTGATTTAGAGGCCAGCCTGGTCTACAGAGCAAGTTTGAGAATAGCTAAGGTATACAGAGAAACATGTCCCCAGAAAACAAAACAAAAAAGGTTCTTTTATTAATATGTATGTGTATATCTACATGAGTTTGTGCAGGCCACCATGTGTGTGCAGGCACCCATGATGGCTAGAGCCTGTTGGCATCACTGGAACTAGAGTCACATGCAGGTGTTACCATCTGATATGAGAATTGGGAACCAAATTCAGGTCCTCTGCAAGCATTGTAAGTGCTCTTAACTGCTGAGCCATCTCTCCAGCCTCTAAAACACAAATCTTTACAGACTGGAGAGAGGGCTCAGCAGTTAAGAGCACTTGCTGCTCTTGCAGAGGACCTGGAATCGATTCCTAGCACCCACATGGTGAGTCACAACTTTCCACAGATTCAGTTCTGGGGGCTACGATGGTCTCTTCTGACCACCAAGGACACCAGCATGAACACAACATACATACATGCTGGCAAAATACTATGTAAAATAAAATGAATAAATCTAAAAAAAATTTAAAAGATTTGTGGGGTGTGTGTGTGTGTGTGTGTGTGTGTGTGTGTGTGTGTGTCCATTTAAGCTTGGGTACTGGGATCCAAATCTGGTCCTCAGAGCAGCAAGCTCTTTTGAGCACTCAGCCATCTCCCGGGCCCCTGTCATTCTTATTCCTATATTCAATAATCAAGCTCTCCATCAAAAGTACAGTTGTACTGTGGCGGTTTATCCCTGGTGAGTTTCTAATTTTACTAATACTTCAAGCAGTACAGAAAGACAAGGATAATTATGTGAACACGGAGAAGAAGTGGGGTCTTCGTGCCCCGAGTCTGAGGCCTCTCACCAGCTGAGCATCGGGAATTCTAGCACAGTTAAGACCATTTGTTGTGAAGGCTTCACTGTGAAGCCCAGGCCGCCCTTAGGTGTGCACACTATGCCTGGTCACAACTGGTTCTTCTCACTAAACAGCTCTGGCTGGCCTGAAACTTGCTATGTAGACCAGGCTATCCTAGAACTCATAGAGCTCTGCCTCCCAAGTGCTGTTTCTAAAGATGTGGGCCGCCATGCCTGGTTCACAACTGATTCTTACTTATCGCCATTCTGAGATCTTGATCTATTTAATCCTCATTCAACGACCTGTGCTAGTAAAGTCTTAAAGGTATTCCAAGGTTTTCTATGCAGAGGTCACATCAATAAGGGCAGTTTTACTCTTTTTTATGCCAATCTTTTCTTTTTTTTAATTTTTTAAATTTTAAAAAAAAATTTTGTTTTTAAGATTTATTTTATTTATTCCATGTATGTAAGTACACTGTTGCTGTCTTCAGACACACCAGAAGAGGGCATCAGATCCCATTATGGATGGTTGTGAGCCACCATGCGGTTGCTGGGATTTGAACTCAGGACCTCTGGAAGAGCAGTCAGTGCTCTTAACCACTGAGCCATCTCTCCAGCCCCATGCCAATCTTTTCTTTTTCTTCATTTTCTTCATTTTCTTCTCTCTCTCTCTCTCTCTCTCTCTCTCTCTCTCTCTCTCTCTCTCTCTCTTTGTTTGGTTTGGTTTTTTAGACAGGGTTTCTCTGTGTAGGCCTGACTGTCTGTAGACCAGGCTGACCTCAAACTAGATCTGCCTGCCTCTGCCTCCCCAATGCGGGATAACACATGCCTGCAACTCACAGAGACCAGCCTGCCTCTGCCTTGGAAGTGCTGAGAACATCATACCAAGCTATTTTAATTTTCTTATCTCATTGGCGAAGACCTTTAGACAATGAAGCAAATGTCATCATTGCTTTACTTCCAATTTTAAGATTTATTTCTAGAAGCACAGTCTGAGGAAAAATTTTAATAGCTTAGCACGTGTGAGGCCCTGAGTTCAATCCCCTGCACTTAAAATAGGAGAGACCAGAAAAAAAAAACCATAGGAAGGATACTTTGCATTCCTGAGCATTTGTTTCTGAGTCGTCCCCAAAGGCAAATAGATAAGCAGGGCGCACGGCCTTTCTTTTTATCAGGGCAGGGATGTGGCCAGAGGCCTCCATGCTCTATGCCCTTTATTATGTACTTATTTGTGTGTGTGTGTGTGTGTGTGTGTGTGTGCATGTGTGTGTATGTATGTATGTGTGAGCATGTGCATGTATGTATATCTGTATGTATCTGTGTGTGCATGTGTGTATGTATATATGTATATATCTGTGTTTGTACATGTGTGTGTATGTATGTATGTGTGAGTATGTGCCTGTTTGTATGTCTGTATGTGTGTCTGTATCTATGTGTATCTATGTGTGTCTATTGTGTCTGTGTGTGCATGTGTGTATGTATATATGCGTGTATGTATATACATGTGTACATACATGTTTACGTGTGTGCCTGTATTTGTCTCTCTGTGTGTCTGTGCGTGCGTGTGTGCGTGTGTGCGTGTGTGCGCGTGTGTAGAGGCCAGAGGTTGACATTGGGTGTCTTTCTCAGTCAGTTCTCCATCTTGTTTTTTGAGGCAGGGTCTCTCCCCGAGCTCACCAATTCCCTGGCCAAGCTCTAGGTGTCCTGCTTGACACCTGGAGGGAGGATTATTGATGTGGGCACCACTGCACCTAACTTTTCACATGGTGCTGGGGAGCTCCTCACATGTGTACAGCAAACAATTTACCAACCCACCTCCCTAACCTGTGCCGTTTTTTTGTGGCAGAGCCTGGAGCTGGCTGTCTAGTCCAGGCCAAGCCTGAACTCAAGAGCCTCCTGCCTCAACCTCACAAGAGATGGAATTATAGGTTTAAAGGGCCTTCCTTCATTTCAATCTTTCCTATCACAGAAAATGCCACCCCCAAATCTGGTACTTTGGCACACTAAAGTGTGGCTGTAGGAGATGGAGAAGCCAAGCAGAATGACCTTCCTGACCATCCTGCCCCTCCCCTGAAACAGGTTATGAAACTCTGGACTCTTTCCCTTCACCTCTGGCCCGAGGAAAACCATAAAACCAAGGCAGAACCTGGAATCCCAGCACTTGGGAGGCAGAGTTAGAAGTATCCCTGTAAGTTCAATGCTAGCCTGGGCCACATCTGAAAACCCTGTCTTAGAAAACCAAACTGACGAAACCCTAGAAAGTCCCTCTCTGACCTCTCTCCCTTTAAGCCCTTCTTGAGACAAGCATCCTTCCCTAA
Organism: Rattus norvegicus; assembly: GCF_021556685.1. Classification (NCBI taxonomy): domain Eukaryota; kingdom Metazoa; phylum Chordata; class Mammalia; order Rodentia; family Muridae; genus Rattus; species Rattus norvegicus. Next base: position 66,824,228 of record NC_141543.1, read on the forward strand.
ACTCCTAGGAAGGAATGCCACATAGGAAGCCAAGCACCTCCCCGCCCCCTGGTACATTTAGAGGGCACTGAGACAGGGTTTTCATTATGTAAGTCTGCTAGCCTTAAAGTTGGCGTCTTCCTACTCCCACCATTCAGATGCAGGCCAAAAGGGGCAGCCACTCTTCAGGTTTTTCCCTGCCAGCCTCCATATCCCAGAAAGTGTGCACTACACCAATCTATGTGTTTTCCTCTTGTTAATCTATCATCTTTGACTCCGGGGCTCAGCCATGACCCTGGGACAGGTGAGAGGAAGTTGCCACTTTTATTTCTTTGTAGAACTTTCCTTCATCGGATTATGTGAATCTTTAAAGAGTCAATGGTGTCTCTGTCTCCACAACCTCATTTTGAGATGTTGGCAAGTAGGGGGACGTGTCAATTCAAGACAGCCTTGTCCTAGTCCTGTCCCTGACACTCCATCAGATGGTTGTCCTATGGTTGGAGCCTCCAGGCTCCATGGTAGGTTTTACTTTCTTGTTTGTTGTCCAGGGCCTGCAGGAATTCCCAGCCCTTGAGCCATGGACCTCAAGGAAAGCCGGATGGATCTGAGCAAGGCATTCACTTCTCCAGTAAGGAGGCAGTTCGAAAGGTGATGTGGAGAGAGGTAGCCTGACACCCGAGGTCACCGTCACCTTTCCAGGAGGATCAATATTAGAAAAGAGTACACATCCACTCTGGAATCAGATTCCTTTATGAAGTGCGCCTGGTGACCCCAGAGACTGCCTTCTCATTTTCATATTAACAGTCAAATAAAAGCACATACACTGGGGAGTGCTGGTGCATGCCTGCAATCCCAAGGAATTCAAGGCCATCCTTGGCTGCAAGTTTGAAGCTAGCCTGGGCTGTAGCCAGTCTCAAACAAGTAAAAATGTGTCAATTTATTACTTTTTTTCAAGAGGCAAACAGAGGCTGCTGGCCTAGCAATAAACAGGGCTCCTGGGGAGTAGGGGTGTCACAATGACAGGGGTCCTGGGGGGATCACAATGACAGGGCTCCTGGGGAGTAGGGGTGTCTCCATGAGCTGCCGTTTTTTGTTTTTTGTTTTTTTGTTTTTTGTTTTCCTCATTTTCCCATCCTTTTGAGTCTGAGGCCAGCCCAGTCTACAGAGTAAGTTCCAGCCCAGTCAGGGCTGCATAGTGAGACCCTGCTTATGAAACAACAAACAAAGAAAGAAATGCACTCCTGGGCTTTATGTTTTAGATCATTTATTGTTAAACGGAGAAGTCACAAAGCAAAAGTGAAATGGGACACAAATCCAAGATGATTTTAAAACATTTCTTTTGGTGTGTGTCAAATATTTTTCTAAGTTTAAAAAGGAGGAAGAGTGACAAACGAAAGATACTTTGTTCAAATGAAGTCTTTCATTGGAAAGGAAAACCACTGGTCTTTAGAAACCTAGATCATGACCCACAGCCCTTACTTAAGAGATGGCGGTGAAAGCTTCCCGGTGAACACACAGCCAGCTTCTCACCTGCACACTCAGGAATGTCAGGTGAGTGGGTTTCACAAACCTCCCTTTGCACTTGGCCAACCATCAGGAATCTACTCTGGGCTGGTGACCACCACCACGGTGCTCCGGGATGCCAGCGCCCAGCTTCCAGGCCCAGCTTTTGAGGCACGTTTGGAGATCAAAGATTCAAAACAGCTACGCTGAGCTGGCTCCTAGCTCATAACCTAACGGCATAAAATCCTGCCTCTCCATCCACACCAGACATCCACGGTCGCTTGCTTCTACTTACTGATACGGTTCTGCCTCCATCCCTATCTAGAATGTTCTGCTTGAACTTAACACGCATGATCCCTCTAAGACTAAAACAAGGAAAGAATTTTTTCTTAAGGACACCTTTACAACCCTGCTGCATTTGGAGACAATGGAGACAGCATTTTCTCCTGGCACGCTGGCCATGGCATCATTCTGAGCTCAAGCAAGTGTCTCCAAAGGGGCAGAGCAAAGCCATAGCGACTTTCCTAATTTAGAAATTGTATTTGCAAAAAAAAAAATGGGGGGGGGGGTTATATTTGCCGCTTCCGTGACATTATGAAGTCAGATAGAAAATCCATTTTGCCAACAAATGCTTTTCTAAAGCCGGGTAGCATTGGTTGCTCTGAGTTTTACCGAGGAGCTTGTAGGATCCCAGTGGGTCCCCTGTACCCACTGTGGACCATGACGCCAGCAACCTCTGTGCCCAGAGGGATGAGTTGAAAGGTACAACAGACTTTGTGGTCTGCGGGGGGGGGGGGGGGGGGGGGACCGGACACGGGACACGACACGGACTAGTAGGTAATGTGGCTCTAGACAGCGCCACAGTCTTTAAATGGCTTTGCTGCACCTGCTTTGCATGATAACAAGTCTTTACTGTGGCTCCAGGGGAGCCAGCGCGCTCTCAACTCTGCTCTTTGGACAGATGGAAGCTATCCACAGAGACGCCGAGATACAAGAGACAGCAGAGCCTTTGAAACCAACCCGCCATGATTTGGAATATTCAAAGGAAATATGCACGACTTGTTCTTTCCAATGCTGGAAGAAAACTCCGTTTGCCACTTTCTTTACTCCAGCACTGTGGGGCCTGGCAGGGGATTCTAAGAAGCAAGGGCTTGGCCCCGGGTAGGGGCAGGGGGGCGGGGGACAGGTTGGTGCACGGCGCCTTCTTGCCCAGCGCCGCCCCTGCTGCTGTAGCTGGCTCAGCTGGACTCTGGAAGGTGGCTGGGAAACACCTTTGATTCATACCTGACTCCACAAGTCTCTTCTGTGTATAAAGTGGTACAAGAGAAATGTCTCCCATCACCACGGTGGCAAGGTTGTGGAGTCTCCTTGTCATTCTCTACTCGCGAATCCATCTGAGCTTCTTCACCTGGGTAGTAAGCCACAGTCCTTGCTTCTTTGGGTTAAACCCCGTTCCTCCCAGTTTCGACACTATCAGAGTCCGAAGAATAAGTCCATCATTTAATCATGATGATCTGAGTCACATTCAAATCTGCTTCCTTCTCTCGGCAGCCGGGCTCAGGCACAGTGGCCCACAGTGGAAACCCTTTCCATTCAGCCCCCAAAGCATGTTTTTCCAAAGCATTCTTTCAGAATGCCGTTCTTCTTAAAAAAGAGCCCTCTGCTGCATTTTGCCTCAAGAAAAAAAAAAAAAAAAAGGGAAAGTATTTCAAAACCCCCAAATACCTATGAGCAGAGTTACACAAGCCCAGGGAGACGTTAACCAGATGCCAAGCAGGCTCGGGCTGCACCAGAGCCTAGCCCTGAAACCAACCAGCTGATTACCTGACCAACAAAAGCGGAATGGGCAGAGAGTTTATGTTTTAAAGGCATCTCCTTTTGTGGTTTTGTTGTTGTTGTTGTTTCTCTCCCCTAATATTATGAAAAAGGTTTTTTTTTTTTTTTTTTTTTTGGATAAATCTAAGAGTTTGGGTTATCAGGAAAAACAAACAGAAGCAGAAACAAAAAGTGGCCCAGATCAGACTGAGCCCATGTGGGCATCGCAGGTTAATGCGCTCCCCACCCCCCTAGCGATTAACATAGGCACGGCTGAACTTTCTGAGCTCACCCTCTCCATCCCAGAGATTTTCCCACTTTGTTCATCAGAAAATGGAGGACGCGCTCACCTCAGCCTGCCCGATACCACTGTCCATTTGTTCTGCTTCTCTTTCTATTTTCTCATCAACTTGAGACTTTGGGGAAACTGCATCAACTAACCAGAACACGCATGCACACGCGCGTGCACACACACGCACACACACACTTCTTTTTTAAAAACTATCTGGAAAAAAGTTCAAACAAAGCTGAATTTCTCTATTATTATAAGATGGAGTGATTTTTTTTTTTTTTATACATCTTCCCCTGGCTAGGCTTAGAGGTATCTCCAGGTTAGACTCCTCTGGGGCTGGGGGCAATGTGCAACAGCAATGCTACCCAGCTTGTCCAGGGTGGTCTGGGGACCAGGGCAGTGTATGAACAGCCGGTCCAACCTCAAGCTAGCTGAGTCAGCATTCATCCAACAGCCCATCGCTACCTAGGAACTCCGTGGCCTCCAGCTCCACACTGGATAGAAACCTCCTCAGTTTCTTGTGGCAGTTGTAATCCAGAGTGGTGGTGTAGACGGTCTTCGGGTACTTGGGGTAGATGATGGTGGTGCTGAGGAAGCGCGCAGGCTTGTGGCGAGGCTCAAAGCGCACTTCAGCCTTATAGTTTCGCCAAGTGCAATTGGGGATACAGGTGACTGTCTGGCTGCAGGAAGCCACCACCAGGCCCAGGGGCATCTGCACATCATCGATGAAATGCCGCTCAGAGTCGTACTTGACTGAGGAGGTATACCTGTGGGGAGACACAAGCCAGCATGATGCCATCCTCGGAGTTAAGAGCTTGAGGTCCCAAGTGTGACCTCTCATCTCTCCTGGGGTGCAAACATTGACCTTGGCTGCATCGGGGAGAAGCAGCAGAGTCTACGGGAGTCTGTTTTTTTTTCTTTTTTTCGGAGCTGGGGACCAAATCCAGGGCCTTGCGGTTGCTAGGCAAGCGCTCTACCGCTGAGCCAAATCCCCATCCCCTATGGGAGTCTGTTTTGAGAGGTATATACTCCAATCACTTTTGTCACAGGACCTAACTGGATCTTCCCAAAGACCCTGGAAGAAGAAAGCAAGATGCAGAGAAGAGGGTCATAGCATCCCTGAGTGATGGATGGATGGATGGATGGATGGATGGATGGATGGAGTGACAGACAGATTTGATAGAGCCCATGGGTTTGAGTGCTAAGCAGGAACTCTAACCCCGAACTAACTCCCTAGGCCTTAGCTGGGTCCTAAAAGCAGCACACAGGCTTCCAAAGTTTACCATGAGCTCACCAGTTCCATAGCAACTGAATCCCGACCTAACTTGCCTATGCCTCTGTAAAAGGTGCCTGGCAACAGAGGGCGAAATGCCTACTCGCAGCTGGTGCTGTTGGGGTAATTAAATCACACGCAGCACAAAGACATTTTGGTCAATGACTGGCTACATATATGACAGTGGTCCCATAAGATGACATCATCCAGTGACTTAGCAGCTTCTTAATATGCGCAATTGCATGTCAACATGTTCAAGTGCATTGGTTACATGTTTTGTTTTTGATGACTTGATACAAGCTAGAGTCATCTGAGAAGCAGGAACTTCAACTGAGAAAACGGCCCCATCAGTTTAGTTCATAGGCAATTGTGCGGAGCATTGTCTTGATTCGATGATTGATGTGAAAGGGTGCAACCCACTGTGGGCGGTGCCATCCCTGATTGGTCCCAGGATGTATAGAAAGCAAATTGAGCAAGCATGGAGGGGCAAGTCCGTGAGCAGTGCAGCGGTCCTTCATGGTCCCTGCCTCTAGGTTCCTTTCCTGCCTTGACTTCACGATGTGAGCTGGAATAAACCCTCTTGCCACAAATTGCTTTTGGTCGTGGTGCACACACAGCAACAGAAACCGAGCTGAGACACCATGTGGTGACATCACTGTTCTCTGAATAGATCTATTCTAAGCAGAGCTGTATCGATCACGGAACGAGGTGGAGTCGGCTGCTGTGTGGGGCTAAGGAGCTTCTCCATCCGCTCCATGACCAGCCAGCTCTTGAATGAGAGGAGAAAGAATTCCAGACCTGCTAAGTACTGCTTCTAGACGTTTGGCTATAACCATGATCTCAGTGCTTGGCCTACCTCAACTATGGTTCGGGAAGCTCCCAACTCTGGGAGACCCAGAGACCTGTCACTGAAAACCAACTACAACCCCAACCCTAATGCCATTTGCATCCCACAGTTGTGTCGTCATCGTCATTGTTGTCATTGTCATCATCATCACCGTCGTTGTTGTGGTTGTCTTTTTCATCATCAACATTTTATTATTTTAGAACAAGGTCTTGCAAAGTAGGCCAGCCTAACCTAGAGGTCCTCGTGCTCCTGCCTGAGCCTCCCGAGTGCTGGCTGGGACTGCAGGTATACACACCGTTCACGACTGAGGGGGTTAATGTGTTCCGAAAGCATCGCAGTGATGACTTGGACACATTGATATTACAGCTTCACAGGTATCAGCATCTCTACAAGCATCACGTGTGTATGAACCAGCTTTGTTTCTCTTCTCCCCGGAGTCACAAGACTGATGGGAGCGAATGTCACAAAGTCATGTCCCAGTTTTGTCAGAAATACAAGCTCCAGGGGAATAAAAGCCTAACCTGCTCACCTCTAAATGGCTGAACCTCCCTCTGTTCCTTATCAAAGGCCCCTTTGTGTTCATGTAACTGAAACTGCAGCTACAAAATCCCCACTCACCAAAAGTAAAATTCCTTTCCCTAAAAAGACAGCTCTTTGCTGGAATGTCTCCATGACTCTCTGCTCCTGATAATCCTGGGTGAGATCATTCCCAGAGGACTTGCCCAGTGTCACCACAAGAGACAGGATCATAGCACCTTGATGGGGTGGGGTGGGATAGAGGGATGCGTGGCTTCTAGAAAGAAGAATTAATATTCCACAGAACCTTTAGCTCCTCGTGGCATGGGATATGAAATGCGCAAAGCACACAGCAGAGCTTTAATCACAAGATCTCACTTAAAAAGAGTCTACACCGGGTGTAGTGCTGTACACCTGTAATCCCAACACTCAGGAGGCCGAGAAAGAAATAGCATCCTAAGCTCGAAGTCGGCCTGAGGTATATAGTGAATGCTAGGCCAGCTAACCAGACACTGCAAGATCCCATCCCAAACTTTAACTGGCTATGCAAATACATGGAGTTCCTATATATTTAACTAGTTAGAGTATAAGAAAATAAGTCAAACTATTAATAGTCTTCAGTGCATTTTCATAATTAGCCTTTTAAAACCAACGAGCAGCTATACTTGGATTTTTTTTTTTTTAACATTTTAAGAAATAGTAACAGGTCAGTGTACTCACTTTATTTCCTTTGGTGGTAAGGGGTCAAACTCGACTCCTTCGCCGAAGGACAGGGGACAGAGTCGTGGTGAGCAGATGCCAGCCAGTGAGTGGCTCAGAGATGCTGGGTTCTTCCAAGAGAGAGAAGAGAAGGGATAGAGCTATGAATGACCTGCCTCGTGGTGACCACAGTCGGGCCCTACAAAGGATAGGGCTGGACCATGGCATGGAAAGAGCATTAGACAGGGGACCCGAAGGTCAGGGTTCAAATCCCAGATCAGCCCTGCACCCCTCCCTACTTCTCATTGCACTCATGTGCACAGTAGGCACTGTGCATTCATGTGCACAGTAGGCACCATCCATCCTAAATGTGCTCTGTGCTCGGTAGAGTTGTGTCACATGACCTTATCTGCATGGTGAGGAAGGGGTGCCCCCCTTCCCATCACTGAAGGTTTGTGAAAGGCAGAAGAGGAAGCTGACCGATCATGTCCACATCTGTGGCGAGAAAGCCCCACAACTCAACTCTTCAGAACCCTCAGTTTTGTCCCGTGTAATTGTCCCAGCAATAGTTAGATGAAAAGACCCACACCCCGCTTCCCAACCTCCTTTGCCTCTGGAGTCGACAGAGTGGCAGCCATCCATGACAGAGGTCCCCCACAACTGTTAACAGTGGAGCCCAGGGACGCCTTCGCTCCTTGAGGGCTTCCACTAGTCAGAAAGCTCAGTGTGTGGAGTGCAGCCTCGACTCATCTGGCAAACTCAGGTGACCCTCTCTGGTCCCCGCCTGTGCTCCAGGGCAGAGATAAACACAGTGTGGAGGGACCTTGCAGTCCTTTGTGCTCTCGGGTTCTCTGAGAGCTGTCATTTTCTTTGCTTAATTTAAGAGCAGGAACTGCATTTGTGCCGGGTGTGGAAGTGGCAGTCCCGCCCCCAGGACAGAGGAGGCAAATGTTTCTAGGAGGGTGGCTCTGAGATCTTTACTGTGTTACCAGAAGATGCAAAAGCCAAAAGCACAATGGGGAGCTGGGGTGCCGTTCCAGGGGTAGGATGGAGTTTAGGGAGACCCCGTTGGGGGAGGGGATACAGTTCAAGCTAAAGTCAGTAGACAGAGGGAGTGCATGAGGTGTGGCCATAGAGTTCTCCCACAGTCCCAAGACAGCTTCCTGCCAGGTCTCCACCCTGCTTTCCCCTGTCCTGCCTCCTTTGTGCCTCCATCCCTCCTCCCCTGACAGACATTCCCTGGGCATCCAGGTGTAGGAGGGAGTCGGTGCTACTGGGCCAGCAGCAGTGTGAAGCTAGATGCACAGGGGACACTGAGGCTGGACACCAAGTCACAGGCTCTGGACCAAGACTGAGAAAGCTCCCACAGGAGGCTGCATAGTGCAGCGTGGAGGAGGCACCAGGACTTGGATGGGAAAGATGAGGGTCAAGGTTCGTGTCAGGTGGAGGAATGCAGGTCAGAAGCACTAGTGAGCGTCTGATCTGGGGTCAGAGCAGGAAAGATGAGAGAGACTAAAGCCAAGCTGAAGCAAGCTTCATTTTGGAGTGGAAGTAAGAGATGCTTTGCTGGGACAGGGTCAGTGGGTCAAGAAGGCCCCACACTAGCAAAGCTCCACCGTGCACCGTGCACCTTAAACATAACACTGCGGCTGATGGCCCCACTGTGGCTGAGGGCACAGCCACAGCCATCCCTCAGTCCTACGTTGAGCTTCTACTGTAGGCAGGATGTGGCCTCTCTCTATGTCTGTTCTGAATACCACCACCTGAATAAATCCCAAGGCAAAACAGACTTGGGAATTTTTCTTGCAAAGAGTTTAGAGTAAAAGAAGGAAAAGGATTAATACTTTCAAAGCCCTGGCCACCTGGAGATCGCTGATCTCATTAAGTGCGGAACACTGGCTGGGAAAGGGACCTACCAGACCCTGAAGGCTCGTGTGTGACTACTCAGAAGGTTCCCCCAAAGGCTGGTCCGCCTTGCTCCAGGAACCCAGAGCACACCCCTCTCCCAGGTCCGGGCAAAGGGAGGCCGCTTTGGGAGCAAAGCCTCCGGGTGTGGGCCCCCGGTGGGGAGGGCCGGAATCCCTGTCCGTGTCCCGGGAGCCCCACCCAGCCCGCCCCAGCAGGAATGTGGTCGAGCCGCAGCCTGGCAGCCTCGGGGGCCGCCACCTCGAAGGGAGGAGACCGCGGCTCGCCTCTCCCGGGGCTCCCGCGCCTCCCAGGCGATGACAATTTTCCAGCCACTGGCTCCAGCTGGCCAGGCTCTCTCGCTACGCTCCCGCCCCGGCTCCCGGCGATGGCCACGCCGTCTCGACGGGCGGGTGGCCGCACCGACAGCGAGAGCTGGGGAGTCCTCGGGGAGGGCTGCGGGAGGGCCGGGGCAGGGAGAAGTCCGCGCACGAGGCAACTCACCGGGACTACGGAGGTGACCGTCGCATCGGGCTCCAGCGTCCCTGCGACCGGAGCGCGCTCCCCACCGCCGCCCGTCGCCGCTGCGAGCCCCCAGTGGCTGGGGCTAGGGCTTGGGGGCAGCCCCGAGTCCGGGCTGTCCAGGACGCCGTCTCCTTTTTTCTTCGTGTCCACGAGCTCGGGGACATCCTGCAGGCTCAGTCGGCCCACCATAGCTGCACGTGTGGCGGGGCCCGGCACAGCCCGCGCGGTGTTGGCGTGCAAAAGAGGGCCGCACACGCGGGCCGGGGCCGCTGCCCTCCGGGCTGCCCTCCTTGCCCCACCGCCGGCGCGTTGTCCGGGTGTCGCCGGCGGCCGCGCTCGCTCGAGGTCCCGCCCTCCGCCCCGCCTCGGGGGCTGGCCCAGCCACGGTGACCGCGGAGAGGCCAAGCGCCAGGGGCCGCTGCGCTCCCGCCGCGCGCCGCCCAGCTCGTCCGGGCGCCGATCTTCCCGCGACGCCCCCCCGCCCCCCGCAGGCCGAGTCTCCCACTGGCAAGGCTGCGAGGCTTCGTCGGGCCCCGCACTCTGTCCCTGTGGTCCCCGGCGATCCTTGCCCCTTGCACTGTCCCCCGGCCCCCGGGAGGTGCTAATATCTCTAGATCTGGCAGCCCAGAGCTAAAACCAAGTCTCAGTCTGCAGAGGCCGGCAGGGAGGGGGGGGGGGGAGAGAGGACGAGCAAACAACTGGAAATTATTAATACTTAATGCGCTTCGTATGGCTCCAGCCGCCTGTTGGCTCAGCAGGGCCTGCTCTGGCTCTCACGTCTGCCCCGGAGGAGAGAGGGCCTACTCCTCCGGACTCCCGGGGGCATCTATCACTCCCTGGCCCTGGGCTCAGCTGAACATGCTGTGGCCAGGCCAGGCAGGGAAGTTCTGAGGGTGTCACAGGTTTAGATCTCTGAGAGAGACCAGCAAGCATAGCAGCTCTCTTAGGGGTCAAGATTCCTCTTATGGAGGCCACAGTTTATTCACTCACAGGAACTGTCCCTCTGTTCCATCAGAGGGGATCCCTTCCAAAAACAAAACAAAACCCAAACCCAACAACAGACAGACTGTGGACCTTCCGTCTTCCGTGGGAACTAGTTGGGTTGGAGGTGTGCCCAAATTCAATGTTTTTGTTTTTGTTTTTTCTAATGGAGATGTCCAAGGGTCAACACCAAGTGCCATGTGCCTCACCAGAAGACTTCTCCTCTCACCTTCGCAGTCCAGTCCATAGCTTTGCAAAGACAACATTGTCCTGCTTGGGGCAGATTTGTTAAAAATAAAAATTCGAAGTGACTAGATCTGCCCCAAGCAAAATTCAGTCCTCCTTTCTCTCTACCTATCCCTTTCGAATATAGAGAGAGAAGGACTTGCCTTTAATCACATGATGGGTAGAAGGACGTTGCTAGGAACAGAAAGCCAGGATCATCCCTTCTACAGACGATACATTCTGTAGGAGGCTGTACTGGGAGGTTGTTCATTCATTCAGGGCCAGTGGGAATAGGCTACAAAGTCCACAGTGTATGGTACCGGACAAGTTTCTAATGCAAGGACATTCTGTGGTGTCACATGATCCCAACATCTGCACACCTTAGCAGAACTGGACCCCTCACAGCAGAGGAGAAACCTCTGTGCTTTCTGAGGGTGTGAAAGGTGGGCTGGTCAGACTGGAAGGCAGCAGTTGCTCCAAGGAGCTTCCTGCTTCACGGGGCCAGAAGAGCTGGAGGCTGAGACAAAGAAAGCTGAGATGCTAGGCCAGGACAACCACACCCCACCTCAGTGCAGATTGTAGTGGGGGGCAGTTTGGGAGGTACCTACTTTGGGACTTGCTGACTCCAGAGCCTGAGAAGCCACCCTCTGAACACTATTCTGAATACTGATCTGCATCCTGGCAGAAGACCCATGGAGACATCAAAGTGGCCAGCATAAGCAAGAGAGTATGAGGCTGCAAGCCTTAGAGAGTTGGAGAGAATCCAAGAGGACACGTTTTGGGCACACTTCCTCACTGTCACCGGTGATCAGTAAGCAGCTGGCCCAGGATACCAGAGAAGCTTCTGAAATCCAGGAGTAGCAGTCATCAAACTGGACACAAGGAGTAGCTGATTAACAACCTATTTGAGTTCGACCTGACCACCAAGAACAACTTCTCCCAACTCTTTTCATCACAGACCAAACAGGGCATCCTCCTGTCTCTGGAGACCTTCCAAGCAACTCTCAAAGCATAAGTTGAGCAACCAACCAGTCCTTCCTTCCTTCCCTCCCTCCCAACCTCCCTCCTTCCTTCCTTATCTGTTTAACACTGATGTCTGCAGAAGTCAGAAGGGCTTGAAGGAGACTCAAGCACAGGACCTGTTCATGATGCAGAGGTCAAGGTGGTGACCCTCTGTCCAATGTAGAACCCCCAGAATCATCCATAAATCTCCTGCCAATAATAGTATCTGGCCAGACCTTGTCTGGGACCCTGGCATTCCTAGTTGGGAAACAGAAGTGCTCTTGGGATGAAAAAGAACCAAACCAACTGACTTGGGAGTCCCTGGAAGGGGATTTCCTATGTGACTGTGTGTGTGGACTTTGCAGCTCAGATCCTAGAGATGGGCTTTATCCTTGCAGCCTTGAGCAGTGAGCTTAGACCTAAAGTGATCTGTTGGCACACACCTTTAATCCCAATGCCTGGGAGGCAGAGGCAGGCAGATCTCTATGAGTTCAAGGCTAGCCTGGTGTACAGAGCTAGTTCCAGGACAGTCATGACTACACAGAGAAGCCTGTCTCAAAAACAACAACAACAAAGTTTCTGGCCTGAAATTCTAGACAGTTCTCCTGCTTCAGCCCACCAATCCCAAGTACTAGGACGATGGTGTGAGTCACCACACCGAGCTTCAAACAGTACACATCCTAGACTTTCGGAGAGCCTTGCTCCACAAACTCTTTATCATTTTATATCGGATTCCAGATGTTTCCCCCAGGATGTTGCTCAGAATATCCTAATTAAAACTTGAGGGCTGGAGAGATGGCTCAGTGGTTAAGGGCACTGACTGCTCTTCCAGAGGTCCTGAGTTCAAATCCCAGCAACCACATGGTGGCTCACAACCATCTGTAATGAAATCTGATGCCCTCTTCTAGTGTCTGAAGACAGTTACAGTGTACTTATAGATAATAAATAAATAAAAAAAATTTTAAAAAAAAACTTGAGGGGAATTCCAGTCCAGTCAGAGCTACATACCAAGACCTTGTTTTAAAATAAAGAAAAACTAAAGCCAGCAGGGGAAGGAAAGAGGTACCTGATTCTCCCCTAACCTATCCTGGCCCAGTTTTGGAGAGCTTTCGTTTGAGGAACAGCTGGGCTAGCTCTAGAACCAGGAGATAAGTTAGACAAAACAAGCAAGATCCAGAGAGACCATGGGGTCTATATAGAGATTGGCCTCATCTAAATGCTGTCCTTTCAGAAAAGGGTCATCACCCCTAGGGGCCTAGATCACAGAGACACCGTGTCCTCACAGAACTTGGCTTCCAGCCTGTGGCCTCTCCCAGCATCCCTCAGGAACAAAGGCTGCCCGACAATGGGTGCCAACCCTGCATTTTTTGTAGGGTTTGTTTTCTCTTTTTTCTTTTTGCACTTAGTAAACTGATGCTCAGATGGGAATAAAGTCAGACAAGGGCAAAGCAGGATCCCTCATGGCCGCTGCTTATGTCTGTGAACTGGCTTGTCTTCAGCAAAGCCAGCCAATGGACTAAAACACTCTTGGCTGTCTGCTGGCCTGTTTCTATGTTGGTGGCACCTTAGGGTCTCCAGCCTCCAGGATTCAGAGTTATTCTCTGCTCAGTAATGGAGGGGATTCACCTCACTCTCCAATCTGATCTCTTCTTTCCTTCATTTGTATTCATGCCAACCAAATGCCTTAAAAAATAGAACTCACTTTTGTCCTCTATGTATCCGAAGATTAAAGTCCTTATTTTTAAAGGCTGTTGAAAGAGATCCACTATATTTATCAAAGAAAGGAGGGGTAGGTGGTGCAGGCCAGCACCTAGGAGATGGAGACAGAGATCTCAAATTCAAGAACTGAAGGTCTGAAGGTCTGGCTGGAGAGATGACTCAGTAGTTAAGGACACTGGCTGCTCTTCCCAAGGACAGGGTTCAATTCCCAGTAAACACAGGGCAGTTCACAACTTTCTGTATCTCCAGTTCCAGAGGATCCAACAGCCTCACACAGATATACATCATGCAGGCAAACACAAATGCACATGAATATATATGTATATATATATGTATATATTATATATGTGTATATATGTATATATACATATACACATATAATATGTGTGTATATACATATACATACACACACACACACACACATATATATATATATATATATATATATATATATATATATATAATTGAAGGACATCCTTAACTACCTAGAGAGCTTGAGGCCAGCCTGAGCTACATGAGACCTTGTTGGATTTTGTTGTTGTTTTGTTTTTAAATTTTGTTTTCAAGGAACAGGGCCAAATGAAAAAGAAAAGCCGTGCTTTAGCCAGGAACCAGGTGCTGTGGTGCACACCTATAATCCTAGCACACAGGAGACCTGAGGCTTGGCTTAGGATATTGAGTGAGATCCTGTCTCCAAAAAAAAAAAAAAAAAAAAAAGCATGCTGTAATGGTTAGAACCCCAACCCAACTCACAAGAGTGAGGGCTCTGCTGCTGAGGCTGGGGATGGGCTAATAACCATGAGCCAATGGGATTCACAGGGTAGCACAGAGCCAGAGGAATACACAGTGCTTGTCTGACAATGTCAGAGCTAAGCAAGTTTGAAGGACGAGTGGGCCCCTTTTCCAACCTCTCAACTGGGAGCTACCCAGGCAACATTAGCCTAGAGACCAAGTGTGGCTGGTGTGTAAGTCCTTGAATGTTCCCTGTGTAGCCCCACCCCCCGCACTCCACCCCGCAACAAGCTAGGTGAATTCTGGCCACCAGTAAGCTCAGAGCTGACTTTCCCGAGTCCAGTTGGAAAGGTCTATTCCTGGTCTCTGCAAAAGACACAGGTGGGATTTTGCAAAGGGCTGGGGCATGTGGGCTCCCTGAGCCTACCTCAGTGTGTTTGTACTTCTGACTGTATCTGGCATATTCAGACTGCACAAGGGCTTGCAAGCTGGGAAGACAGCCATGATTAAGCGGCGGATGATCAGACTCTTGGTGCCTTGGCTGGCAGGCATGATAGAAGGACATGCTTCACTGTCCCTGAGGACAAACAGCTGGTCTGTGGGGCCAGACAGTAAAGGCAGCTTCAAAGGTCTCCAAGGTGCTTCGGGACCACAGAGGAACCAGCACTGCATGGCTGCCTGAGACAGAATAGAGAATGGGAGCCTTTAGGGACAGCCAGCTGCTCTTCTTATGACGGTTGCTTGGGGCAGAGAGATGGCTCAGGGGTTTAAATCATTGGCTGCTCTTCCAGAGGTCCTGGATTCCATTCCCAGCACCCACATAGCGGCTCACAACTGTCTGTGATCCAGTCCTACGCAATCAGACACCGTCTTCTGGCCTGGCACCTCCAACCCAGTAGCCCTCGCTGAGTATGCTTTTCTTTATTATAAACTTTCTGTTTATTTTCACATAGCTAAGGATGACCTTAAACTGAACTCCTGATTCTCCTGTCTCCAGCTGCCAAGCACCAGGATTTTAGGTGTGTTCCACCATGCCTACATTTATTGATTAATTTAACATTTTTAAGATGTATTTTATGCATTTTTCTTGTATGTATATACACTACATACTTGCCTGGTATCCTGGGGGAACAGAAGAGGGTGTCAGCTCCCTTGGAACTGGAGTTTAAAGTCCTCCAGGACTGTGGTATTTAAAACTGAAAAGCACTTTGGAGTCAGAAGCAAAACAAGATCAATCAAAACAGCACTCTAGCCCTGTTGCACAGAGAGTCAGGCTTTCTTTCTTTCTTTTTAATATTATTTATTTATTTTTATGTATATGAGTACACTGCAGCTGTCTTCAGACACACCAGAAGAGGGCATCAGATCCCATTACAGATGGTTGTGAGCCACCACGTGGTTGCTGGGAATTGAACTCAGGACCTCTGGAAGAGCAGTCAGTGCTCTTAACCCCTGAGTCATCTCTCCAGCCCAGAGCCAGGCTTTCAAGACCTTCATCACTGCTACAGAATTTCGAGAGTCTAAGTGCTCAGCTCTTATCATTTGGACCTACGATGCTGTGGAGATGAGGAGAGGTGACCAGAAAGAGGAAAAAGAACAACTTCACTTTCTTATTTACCACCTCACCACACGATATGTGGAAAGGAAGAGCACTGGGCTGGGCATGTAGCTCAGTGGGTAGTTTTGTTTGTTTAGCAAGAATGAAGCCCTGGATTTGATCCCCAGCACTGTGTGAATCTGGGCATGGAAGTGTGTACCCCCACACTGGGAAGGTGGAAGCAGGAGGATTAGATTTTAAGGTCACCCTGGCTGCATCTCAAGTCTGTGGCCAGAGGGGCTGCATGTGACCCTTTCTCGGGGGAGAGAAAAAGAAAGCATGGCCCTTGATTTCATGGCTGAACCAAAGAAGCCCCAAGCAGAAGGGCCTGGGTCTTTTATGCAACAGAGATATGCATCTTGCGAGATGCGGCCTAGGTTGGGTCACACTTGGTCTTGTGCAATTGAGATGAAAGGGGGAACTTCTGGCTCCTGGCTTTCTACAGCTACAGCTGCAATTACATCCTCCAGCCCACGATGCCGGAAAAAACATCGTGGCCATGCGGAGGGAGGATGTGGAGACGTAGGTACCCACACACTGTCAAAGGGAGCGCTCAGCAAAACCACCTTGCAGAAGCAAGAGACAGTCAGGCAATGCATTTTTTTTTTTTGTTTGTTTGGTTCTTTTTTTCGGAGCTGGGGACCGAACCCAGGGCCTTGTGCTTCCTAGGTAAGCGCTCTACCACTGAGCTAAATCTCCAGCCCCCAATGCCTTTTTTAAATTTTTATTTTATTTTACTTTCTGCATGTGTGTGGAGGTCAGATGTGTCCCTGGATTTCTCCGTATTTCCTGAAGCAGGGTTACCTTACTCTCAGGATTCTCTTTTCTGCCTCCTGAGAGGTAGGGTTACAGGCGAGCCTCTATCGCCCTGGCCTTTTGTATAAGTGCTTGGGGATCCTAATTCCATTTCTCATGTTGGGAGAAAAGCATTTTACCAGCTGAAGCTTCCCCCATTCCCCGCCCCCATTTTTTTTAAATTTTGAGACAGGGTCTCACTATGTAGCCCTGGCTGGCCTGGAACTCACTATGTAGACCAGGCTAGCTTCTAACCTCCACAGATCTGCCTGCCTCTGAATTCCAGCTACATGATAGGCTGAGACAGGAGGATTGGGAACTTGAAGCCTGCCTGGGTGATATAGAAAGATTAAGGTTGGGGTTGGGGATTTAGCTCAGTGGTAGAGCACTTGCCTAGCAAGCGCAAGGCCCTGGGTTCGGTACCCAGCTCCGAAAAAAAGAAAAAAAAAAAAAAAAAAAAAGAAAGAAAGAAAGAAAGAAAGAAAGAAAGATCAAGATTATCTGGATAAACCTCAAAATCAAAACAGGAGCCAGAGAGAAGCCCGATGTTAAACCTGGTAACTAGAGTGTGATCCACAGGGTGATCCACAGGTCCCACAAGGTGGGCAGAGAGCTGATTCCTGAAAATTGTGCTCTCACCTTCACACATGTATTATGGCAGGAACACACCCCCACACTCACACCCACACTCATACCCCACACTCACACACTCACACCCACACTCACACCCACACACTCACACCCACACACTCACACCCCACACTCACACACTCACACCCCACACTCACACACTCACACTCACACCCACACACTCACACCCCACACTCACACTCACACACTCACACCCCACACTCACACCCCACACTCACACACACTCACACCCCACACTCACACCCCCACACTCACACCCCACACTCATACTCACACCCCCACACCCCCACACTCACACCCCACACTCACACACTCACACCCCACACTCACACCCCACACTCACACACTCACACCCCCACACTCAAACCCCACACTCACACCCTCATATCCCACACTCACACCCCACACTCACACTCACACACTCACACCTACACACACCCCCACACTCACACCCCACACTCACACCCACACACTCACACCCCACACTCACACTCACACACTCACACCCCACACTCACACCCTCATACCCCACACTCACACCCACACACTCACACCCACACACACTCACACACTCACACCCCCACGCTCACTCACACCCACATACTCACACCCCACACTCACACTCACACACTCACACCCCACACTCACACACTCATACCCCACACTCACACACTCACACCCACATACTCACACCCCCACACTCACACCACACACTCACAGCCCCACACTCACACTCACACCCACACACTCACAACAAAGGTGAATGAATGAAGTATAACAAAATATCCCTTACATAAATTTAGAAATGAATAAAAATGAAGCTCTGGCAGCCTAAGGCCTCAGTCTGGATAAAACAGCAGCAGGTGAGAGGAGGCATGGGAGCTGTTGCTGTGGGCAGGTTCTACTCGCAGGTCTGAGTGGAGCTGCAGAATCAAGTATGGCTGTGGAGGTGAAAGAGTAGGACCAGATTGAGAGCACAAACAGATGGCAGGTCCAGACAGATGAGTGGAAAGATAGCAAGTTGAGTAGCTGAGGTCTCAGAAGTGCTGAAGCCCTGGGAGAGCCAGGGGTTCTCTGCCTATCCCTTACTTGGTTCACACATTAGGTGATCACATGACGTGGGGGGAGAGCTCACCGTCAAAGTGTCAGGCATCTTCCTCTTGATGTGGCCCAGAAGAGGAATTGGCTTTTTTCCCATGACTCCTCAGGGCATGGCTCTGCTAATGACCTTATATGCATATGATCCCACAGTCTCAACTTACCCCGATACATGTATAGAGTGGTGCCCTTCATCCTACTGGGAAGAAGTCACTTATCAGTCTGTGCGGGTGGATGGTACCAAATACTTGCTGCTGTTCACAAGTCTAGGTGCAGAGTCATCTTCGACCTTCAAAATGGAGTCACTCCAGGCAAGGCACAGGCTGAAAAACCAGTTTTACACAATATGGAGGTAGCTTAGAGCAGGGACAGCCTGATCTGACCTGGGTCTCAGCTAGTAACCTTTCTGCAAAATGAGGGACTTTGACCAAAATCCCCGAAGTACTAAAGTACTGAACTCTGATGCTCCAGTTCAGAACTCCCCCCCTGGATGGAGGGAAGGGGGGACTTACTGCTGTGGGGTAGCAAGTGCCCAGCTACTGATCCCCTCAAGCCTAGGCTGTAGGGGGAGGGAAGGGCTGTCTTGAGGCAGTAGCCCCCATCTTCACCCACTGATTTCCCAGGGTTACAGGGTACATATTCATGCCTATGCTTCAAGTTCCCCCCAAAAGCTGGAAAATGTTGTACACTTAAGACCTTGGATATAAAAGTTCCAGAGCTTTAGGGATTTGCTTTCTTTCAGCTCCTTACCTGCTGCATTCCCCTTACATGACTGTGTTTGAATGGGAATGGCTTCCATAAGATCATATATTTGGGGCTGGAGAGATGGCTCAGCGGTTAAGAGCACCCAACTGCTCTTCCAGAGGTCATGAGTTCAATTCCCAGCAACCACATGGTGGCTCACAACCATCTGTAAAGAGATCTGATGCCCTCTTCTGGTGTATCTGAAGACAGCTACAGTGTACTTATATATAATAAATAAATCTTTTAAAAAAAAAAAGATCATATATTTGATGCTTGGTCATTTGAGAGTGGCACTACTTGACAGGGATTAGGAGGCGTGGCCATGTTGGAATGGGCGTGGCCTTGTAGGAGGAAGTTCCTCAATGGGTGTGGGCTTTGGGATTTCAAATGCTCAAGCCAGGCCCAGTGACTTCCTGCTGCCTTTGCATCCAGACACAAAGCTCTCAGCTCCTTCTCCAGCACTGTGTCTGCCTGTGTTCCACCATGCTTTCTGCTGTGATGATGATGGACTGAACCTGAAACTGTGAGCCAGCCCCAGTTAAATGCTTTCCTTTGTAAGGGTTGCCATGGTCCTGGTGTCTCTTCACAGCAATGGAACACTGACCGTTGTTCTTGGAACTGACTGCTGTGCAGAGTGGGTGCACAGAGCTTTCCTGAGTATCTTTCTTTAGTGGGGGAGGTGGCCTCCAAGGTTATCTGAATAGAAACTGGGCAATAGTTCAGGTGCTTTTGTTGAATGGGTGGGGTACTTTTAATGAATGGAACTACTTCCTGCAAGGCAATTGCCAAATCTGCTACCTGCCAAGGTCAAAGAAACAAGGGTCAGGAGCTCCCAGATTCCCATGGAGATGGCATGAGGGAACCCTCACAAGGCTCTGATTCTATTTTTTCTTCTTTCTCTCTCTGTCTTTTCCCCACAACACTCAGAATCTTATATATCTCATTCTACCTTGCTTGAACTAACTTTGTAGCTGACCGTTGACTGTGAACTTCTGATACTTTTTCCCTACTTCCCAAGTGCTGGGATTACAATGTATGCCATCAGGGCCCCAAGAGACAGACAGCTCAGTGGTTAAGAGCATATGCTGCTCTTGCAGAGAACCAGAGTTCAGTTCCTACCATCCACACTGGGTGGCTCATAGCTGCCTGTAACTCCAGCTCCAGGGGATCTGGTGCCCTCGTCTGCCTTCTGTGGCCACCTGCACTATACTATCCACACAGACTTATATGAATACACATAAAACCAACCCACTCCCACCCCCCAAAAACCTGTGTGCTGCCTTACCCGGTTTAGGTAGTAATGGGGATCAAACTTGGGGCTTTATGTATGCTAGGCCAGCATTCTTCCAATCAAGTTATCTTCCCATCCCTGAACTTTTCTTTAAAATTGGATTTTTTTTTTTTAATTCCTAAAAAACTAAACATTAAAACTATACAAACGGGCTGGAGAGATGGCTCAGTGGTTAAGAGCACTGACTGTTCTTCCGGAGGTCCTGAGTTCAAATCCCAGCAACCACATGGTGGCTCACAACCATCTGTAATGAGATCTGATGCCCCCTTCTGGTGTGTCTGAAGACAGCTACAGTGTACTTACATATAATAAATAAATAAATAAATAAATAAATAAAAAACTATACAAACACAGTGTATATCTCAAAGGTGTCACGGGAAGGCTGATGAGTCTGTTTTGTTGCTAGGGCAGGTTAGGAGAGAGTTTTTGCTGTTTTTTTGTTTTGTTTTGTTGTTTTTCAAGATTTACTTTTTTTTTTTTTTCTTTTTTTCGGAGCTGGGGACCGAACCCAGGGCCTTGCGCTTGCTAGGCAAGCACTCTACCACTGAGCTAAATCCCCAACCCCTAAGATTTACTTTTTATATATGCAGATGGCTTGTCTGCATCTACTCTTGCAGACCAGAAGAGGGCATTGGATTATGAGCTGTCATGTGTTTGCTGGGAATTGAACTCAGAACTTCTGAAAGAGCAGAGTAGTCTTAACTGAGAGGCCATCTCTCCAACCCCTGGCACCTCTGTTTAATTAGAGTAACTGTGCTTGCAGCTGTGCACAGGGCACATGCTGTAACCCCGGAACTCAGGCCGGGCAGGAAGCTGTGAGGCAGGAAGAGTGAGAGTTTGAAGTGAATCTGAGCTAAAAAATAAAAGACCAAACAGTCAGTGTGTGTGTGTGTGTGTGTGTGTGTGTGTGTGTGTGTGTGTGTGTATGTGCGCGCACGTGCACACGCGCACACACCAAAATATATTTGGGATAAAGATGGCTTAGTGGGGAAAATGCTTGTAGGACCAGCCTGACAACCAGAGTTTAGATCCACATAAAAATCCAGCACAATAGAGTACATCTGTAAATCCCCTCCCCTACCACATTCCTGGCCCAATGTCCCATCAGGGGACCGGAGGCAGAGACAGGATCTCACAGGAAGGTTGGGGAGCAAGCTGGCCTGGTGCAGGCAGCAGTGAGACCCTATCACAAAGGTGGGAAGTGACACCAACACCCAAGTTGTTTGTACTACCTTGACATGCACACTGTGGTGCATACATGCCTGCACACACACACACACACACACACACACACACACACTTCACACACACACTTACAAATACATTGAGGGGATATCTGTGGTTGGAAGAAGGATACTGTTTTCCAATATTTCTTTTCTTTTCTTTTCTTTTCTCTATGTAGTTCTGACTGTCCTGGAACTCTGTAGCCCAGGCTGGCCTCAAATTCCAAGATCTGCCTGCCTCTGCTTCTCAAGTGCTGGTTAAAAAGTGTGTGTCACACACTTGGCTTGTTTACAATTTTCAAATCATGATGTCTCAATTCTGTGAAGCCAAAGCAAGCAGCAATAAAGTAGATGCTGGGGTTGAAACATAGATTATTGCTGTCACTCAAGACCTCAAGACCCCCTTTCTTTTTTCTTTTTTGAGACTCATTATGTAGCTCTGGTTGTCCTGAACTTTCTCTCTATAGACCAGGCTGGCCTTGAATTTACAAAATCTGCTTGTCTTTGTCTCCCAAGTGCTGGTTAAAGGTGTGTGCCACCACATCTGGCCTTTGTAAAGAACAGTAACAGTGTCAGTAACCCACTCTGTAGACCAGGCTGGCCTCACAGGCCTGGTGCCCAAGGAGGCCAGAGAAGGCATCGGATCCTCTGGAACTAGAATTAGTGGGTGTTGGGACAAACCCAGGTTATCCTCTGTAAGAGCAACAAGTGCTCTGGACCACTGAGCTGTCCATCTTTCTAGGCAGTGGAGGGCACCCCTTCAGCTTCTGCCTCAGGTATGTACATACACCATCATGCCCTGAAATATGAGTTTCAACATCTCTGATTTCCTTTGAAAAGATTTAAACTCAAATATGTACATGATAGAATTTTCACACCTATTTTGTACAGCAAGGACCTCATAGCTTATAAAATTTAAAACTATGGAGAAGTACATGGACTCTAGAAAGATAGAAGGTCCTGGCTTCACCCCTTCCTGAACACATCACACTCTCTCTGGGCTTCCTGGTCCCACACACGAAATGGATCCAATCCTACTTAATAGTTTTAAGAGAAGGTCTTGTTATGTGGTCTGTGTGGTCCGGACCTTGCCATCTTCCCTCTCTCACAGTGGAAGACACAGACGGTCCTTATGGCGAGGGTGCACGACCAAGCCAACTCCTTACATTCCTCTTTGACAGCACCTGGGACAAGGGCTGGCAAGATGACTCAGAGTTGGTGCTTACTGCCAAGCCTGATGACCCGAGTTAATCAGTAGGGCCCAAGAACTAGAAGTAAATTAACTCCTGAAAGTTGTCCTTTGACCTCCACACATGCTCTACTGCCTTCCTGTGTGTGTGGTGTGTGTATGTTAAAATACATTTGAAAAATATATAATTCAAAGTTAAAAGAGTGCAAGATTGGTATGACTAATGTTTGCAATTCTAGCACTTGGGAGGCCGAGGCAGGAGGAGTGACACAAGTTTGAGATCCCCTTGGACTGTAGAGTAAAAAACTCACTTCAAAAAGAGGAGAGAAGGCTAGAGAGATGGCTCAGCTGTTACAAGCATTGGCTGTTCTCCCAGAGAACTGGTGTTAGATTTCCAGCATCCACACTGTGGCTTACAACCATCAGTAGTAACTCTAGTTCCCTCGGATCCAGTGTCTTCTTCTGACCTCTCTGGATAGAAGACACAGACACACAGACACACAGACACACAGACACACACACACACAGAGAGACACACACACACACACAGAGACACACACACACACACGCACAGATACAGACACACACACACAGACACACACACACAGACACACACACACACACACAGACACACACACACAGACACACACACACACAGACACACACACACAGACACACACACACCAAAGAACAAATCTTATAAATTAAACATGGTGTCAGGACTCCCCAGGACTCCCCTGGGCCTGGGTCTGTGCTGAGAGATGTGTCAGTGAGTGGTAGTTTCCCTTTGCATGAGCTATACTCCTATTTGTTCCTCAGTGGCTGCCTCTGATGGCCAGTCACAAACCAAGCAGGCAGAAGCAGCTAGTTGCTCGCCACTACTTCCCTCCGGAAAGCTGTAGCGCCTTTGCAAAGACTTTCCTTGGCCTTGGAAATGGTGGGGGAGTTTGTTGAGAAGCTGGTCTTAATTTCTGACTTGTTGAAAAATTATCCCAAACAGAAGGAGGCGTGGAAATTGTGCAAATTCCATTTGATTATGAAGCAGAAGTTGAAAGAGGTCTCAGATTAAGTGGGAAACTGTCTTAGCTGACTGAGCATTTCACACTAGGTTTTGTCCCAGTTTGTTTGTTTTGGTTAAGAGCCTTTGGCATGCTTCCTGTTTGCTAGTGCTGCAAGATGGTTGTTGAGCTGCACAGACAGACACTGCAGGTGCCCAGCAAGCACTCTCCTGGAGCTATATCCCCAACCCTACAGAGCGGCTTCCCTCTCCTGACCATCCTGCCTCAGCCTCCACAGAGCCCGGATTATAGAAGTCTATCACCAAGTCCCACCCACACAAATTTTAATTTATAATCACTCTTTTCACTCCACATTCTCTGAGTCACTGTCCTACAAGGCTAGGTAGGAACTTTGCCCCTGAACGCAGGTAATTAAGCAGCCTTGGGGAAAAAAAAATCTAAGATTCTTTGTCAAGCATTTAATGGATTCGTTCTGTGAGCCAACCACAGCTTTTCCAATTAGGACTGCCTGTCTCTCCATAATTTGGGGGTTACTATAGGTCAAAAACCAAACCTCACAAAACCCCAGGAGACAACAGCAGGCTTTCAGGCAGGAATAACTGGCAAGAGGAGCCGCAGACTAGACACTGTGCACAAAGCACTGTTTTGGAAGATGGCCTTTGGCAGTGCATTCAAAGGAAACGTGTCCCACTTTCCGAAGTGGGCATCCTGGCCAATACTGCCAGGAGAGGAAGCTCTCTTCCACGTCTGTAGGTTTATTCCTAATGGCTAGGGGAAGTAGTTGCTGCCAGGGCGAGAGGAGTACAGGATGGGAGGTTTCAAGACCTCTTGAGACAGGTGGCTATCACCATCATGAGCTAAAAAGGTAAGGGCTGACATGGTGCTGTTGGCTGTGAGTGCAGCTGGGACAGAGAAGCAGGATACATCTCCACTTGGCTGTCTGATGGAGGTCAGACTGGCCACCTGAGGCTATGCCCCCACGGACAGACTCAGCCAAGGCGAATGATAATGAACCTTCACATTCCCCACAGCCCTTGGCCCAGGGAGGCAGACCCACACCTGGTCCAGTGTGACCTGCACAGCCCCGTTGACTCTTTGTGTCTTAGAGGCACAGACCCTGCAACCCAGTTGGTCTAGAACTATGTAGCTCAGGCCAGCTTCAAAGTCACAGAGATCTTTCTGCCTCAGGTCACTGAGAAGAGTTGGGGTTAGTGGCACACATATCTTCAATCTCAGCACTCGGGAGGGCAGAAGCAGGAAGAACAAGACCTTAAGGCCAGCCTTGCTAACTGATAGAATTAAAGCCAGCCTGGATCTGTCTCATTAAAAAAACAAAACAAAACAAAAAAACTTCCAAAGATTACCAAAAAGATTTATAATCCTTTTTCACAGATATTGCAAGCTAAGGCTCAGAGGATCAATGTCTGGCCCAATGTCAGAGTGCTAGGACCAGACCTGCAGAGCGGGGCTTCTGTGGAAGTTTCCATCCCGGTCTGCTTTTGTTTCCAGTGGACACATTCTTCATAGGCCACTGCTCACCAAGGCTTCCTTTGCCTGGCTATGTAGGTGAGAAGATGGAGAGCTGGTAGGAAAATCATCTTGCACGCAGCCCTCGAGGGTGGGTAACCGGAAGTGCTTCTTTCCTCATGAGAGTCATCCCTGGCTGGGCTGAAGAAGCAGGAGCTGGTGACGATGGAAAGTAGGGTAAGATCTCAGGCCAGACTAATGGAAGTGCTGCAGCAGATTTTCCACTGTTGAAAGAAACATCAGAATTCCCTAAAAGATCTCATTGCAGAATGCCCACCCAGATGTGAAGGAAGCAGGAATAACTTGCTGTGCACAGGCAAGGGATCTCTGGGCAGCCACATGGGAAACTGGGCTGAGACTGGCTGAGACTGGGACGGGGAGGGGAGGAAAAGCCAAGGGATGGAAACTCGGTGCAAAGTGGAATCCAAACCAGAAGCAGAACACTTGACACACATTCAGACGGAGGGTGCCACTGCAGTTGGACAGCCAGTGACCGTCCGGGACTGCCACGTTCTCTTCAGACTGTTAGGAAAGGGGAGTGTGTCCCTCCACCTGCCTCACTGCCGGGAGGGAAGCCCAAGGCTCTTTCCTAGGGTCCCTTCTGTTTTCTGTCAGCAGCAGGGAAGACATTCTAGCAAATGACAGTCAGTAATGCTTTAATTAACTGAAGTATTTTTGTATTTCAAGATGCAGCAAGAAATTAATTCCAGATGGGCAAAAGGAGAGACAGACAAAAGAATGATCCTTTTATTTGAAAGAAATTTACATCTCCCAAAGGTGCAGAATTCTGTGAGTCCAACATGTTTTTTTTGATGGACAGTTAGGATGGGACTGGAAATTTTTATTTCATATGTAAAACGTAATGGTTCTCTTCACGTTTGCTGGCTTTTCACGAGCCTGTTTCCAAGGCTAATGCTTAAATGGCCCGATGCAGTCAGCCCTAACAATTTTATTTTTGGGAAGCCAACTTGGAGAAGACAAGAAGTGTGGAACTTGCCTTCCCCCTCAGGCAAACTGGTTATTTTGAGACCTCTCTTCCTAGGGAGAGGAATGGGATTTCCAGCTGTGTGCTCCTGGCACTTCCTTGAGCCTTCTGTAAACAGGGAGCCAGGCTTCCCCTTCAACAGCAACTCAGGAGGGGCCGAGTGACACCCTGCACCATGCAGCGCCAGGCCCTGTGCTCTCTGCTCTGCACCTAAGAGCTACTTGGGATATATGCAAATGAGCACCTTTCTGGGTGCTGGGTAGAGTGGTGGGTGCTGACTCTTTGTTCTGCCAGAGGAATTTTGTTTTGTTTCAGTGACAGGGCTCACGTGCACCCAAGGCCTTGAACCTACGAAGCTCTACAAGAGGCCAGTGCTCCTGTTTTGTAGGTATGGCCTAAATGAAACTTCCTCTTGCCTGGTCCCTCCAAGCCATCTCTATCTGTCCTAACAGAAGACACGCAGAGAACTCTTTTAAGTTTTGTTGCTATTGTTCATTTTGCTTTTCTGCTGCAGGGTCTTGCTATGTAGCCCTGGCTGGTCTGGAACCTGCTATATAGAGTGGCCTCTAACTCTGAGGCCCACCTTCCACTGCCTCCCTAGTGTTGAAATTAAATGTATGTGCCATATGCCTAGCTATTGCATATTGTCTGGAAGTAACGATAATAAATGAAGCTTCTGGCTGAACCATGGCTATCCAACAAGAACCCTGAGCACTATGGGAAGAGTCCAGCTCTAGGTACAGTCTGAATCATCTATACAAGCTTCCAATGAAAGCTGCTAGCCACTAGAAAGGCCTTGCTGGTATAGGCTCAATGGTACAGCTGCAGCCTTGGCTAGACAGTCAGAGAAGCACACATTCATAAAAATGGAAGTCCTTTCTCTTTTCAATGCAAGGAGTGACAGCACTCAACAGCTAGCCTTCTCTGTCTGTGGGTCACACAAGTGTGGTTTCAACCAAAGGCAGTAACGATGTTTGGGAGGTGGGGGAGGGCCAGTCCTGTCTGAACACATAAGACTAGTTTCTCAACTGTGATTAGTCCCTAAGCAGCCCAGTGTAAAAACTATTATTTCGAGGTATGGAAGTGCACACCTGTAATGTCAGTAATAGCAAATCCAGCTTGGGTTATGAGTTCAAGGTCAGCCTGGGCCACATAGTTAGACTGTCTTAAAACAAAACCTGTTTCAAAAGGTATAAACAACAAATCTACCCAAAACCACCCAACTATTTATCTTGTGTTTACATTATATGAGGCCCTATACAGAGTCCGGAGGTATTCAGAGTCAACTAAAGGATGTGCTCAGACTATTTACATGCACTGTGCCATTTTATAGGAGACGAGAGTGTCTGCATGGAGTGTGTGTGGTCCTAGAAGCGGTCTCCCGTGGATACTGACAGACAGCTGTAATCACCTGTGCAGCTTCTAAACATATACACAGCAGGATTCTCTGCAGACTCCCAGTTAAGTCTCTAGACATCTGCATTTTTCAAAGGGCCCCAAGGGAGTCTAATGCATTCCCCAGGTGAGGAAGAGGCTGTCTGTACAGAACATGCTGTATTCGATCCTCATCAAGAAGACATTTAACATAACTCCTACTGACACCTATCAGCTGGCTCCTAGGTGGTTTCTGACAGTGTAATACATCAAGGAAGTCACTTCTATGCTGTGACCACTGACTGGGAGAAACAGTGGCTTGATCTCTCATTGCCACCACAGAGATGGCCAGAAAACCAGCTTCTTGTGAATGAGCAAAAACCACAAATGTAGTAAGCTGTGTGAATATGGTGACAATAGCCAGGTGTGGGAGGAGTCCACGGGCTTCCTCAGCTGCCCTGGGTGGGTGGCGGTGGCTGACTTGGCTGTGCTGTCTGGGGATAGCTGCATGCCTTCTTTTCAATAGGGCAGGTCCATAGGACAGCACAGGAGCCCCCAGCTCAGGTCCAGTGGGCTTTTGCACTTGTCTAGGTTTTGATGCATCTTGACCACAGGCTACACATCTTTTCCTTGCCACTTGTTTTCTTTCCGTTTAGAATTTAAAAATGCTCAATACATGAGAGTTATTCCTTCTAGCAAGGATAGGCTAGATGCTGATGAAGAAATGAGGCTCTAGGGCTGGTGTGTAGCCAAAAGAAGAAAGAAGAAAAGAGAAAAGAGAAGAGGCTCAGGGTCAGAGCTGAGCAACCTGATAGCCAGAAATGACCGGACAAGCCTCCTTGCTGTGGCAACAGTGCTCAAGAAGTGGGTCTGGGATCCGGGATCAAGTCAAGGGCCCAGATGTTAATGTTCTAACAGCTAACAAATTTAGTACCAGAATAAAAGCTGTCAGTAAAGGTGGTCACGCTGAGGTTGTGGTCACGTGACAAAGCCTTGGTTTCAAGAGAGCCAAGAGAGCAGGGTGCCGTCCACACTGGTAAGGTGCCCATTCCCTGGAATGCAGTGGGTGACTCCCCACTGCAGAGCTTGACTTCGAGAGCCGGCAATGGGCAGCATGGACGGAACAGTGCTGGGCTGTGCTCTGGGCTGTTTCCGGTTCTGAGCCTGGTGTGTGAGGTCGGTATAGTGCTCCTAGGTGGTTTTTCTCAGGAGTAGTAAGGATGTGCCACTGTGGTACTACATGCGGCCATCACGTTTCAGGGACTTTGGACTTGAAACATATGAGCGAGTGGAAGTCAGATGCTCAGA
Organism: Rattus norvegicus; assembly: GCF_021556685.1. Taxonomy (NCBI): domain Eukaryota; kingdom Metazoa; phylum Chordata; class Mammalia; order Rodentia; family Muridae; genus Rattus; species Rattus norvegicus. Next base: position 66,853,042 of record NC_141543.1, read on the forward strand.
CTTACTGTGCTTTCCTTCTCACAGCTTCTGCCCAGAGAGCCCTTCCAAGGGGACTTCCTGGTGTCTCTCTCAGCAGACAGTCTCCTTCCTAGGATCCAGGGGCAAAGTGAAGAGGGCTAGACAATGTGTTCATGTGAACAGGGAGAGTGCCACGCAGACCCTGCCCCTAAGTCAGGTCTAGGTCTGCCTCCACACCAGCTCGGGAGCCCTCACAAGGTCCCCGCTGTCCAGGTTGGCACACAGCATCCACTCTGTCTCCTCCATGAGCAAGAGAAGCAGTGGGCATCTCTCTTCTGGAGAGCACAGACACGGGAGAAAATGGGGACACCTTGGTCGTCATGGAAGACAGCAGATCAAGCCCCAGAAAACAGCTATTTACGTGGGAAAGTGCTGATACTGGCAGGGAATTGGTAAAGATGCCCATATCCCACTCTGCCATTGGCCACTTGGGTCATTCAGGCCCCCAAGCCAATTCCAGAGACAGGAAGGGAAAAGAACCTCAAACACAGAAGGAAGAAGGTATGAGATTCAGGCTTCCTCAGCCAAGCTGCAGGTACTGGCTAGTGGTAAGGGCTGTGTGGGGAGATGACATGGGTCAGTGACAACTCAACAATCACAGGAAGCCTGGAGACAGCATGTGAACACAGGGACCTTTCACTTTCACCCATGCTGCCCCAACCTCAGGGATGGAGATAAGCCAGACTTCACTGAACGTCCCTGACTGAGATAGAAAGTAAGACATGTTCTGGGAGAGATACTTTAATAACCGTAATGTCCTCAGAGCCTTCAGGACTTAGGACCTGGAGTCATAAGGGCGAGGGTTTCCAGAAATCAGTTGCTCAGGGACCCTGGCAATGTCGGCATGTTCCTTACAGTCTCTTTTTAATCAGTTTTTCAAGTTTTCGGATGCGTGATGATTCCTGCTCTGGTGTTGGGGCCATCAGGGACAGTGTGCTAGAACTTTCTGTCCCTGAGGGTGGGGCAGGGAGCCTCTGCCGCAAAAGTTCCAGCATGCTGCTCTGCTCACTCCTCTTCAGCCCCTGAGAGGAAAGGGAGAGAAGGGTGTTCAGGCGGTGGTCCCACAATGGCAGGGGTAGGAGGCACACCTTGGTCTTGCCGTTTGCCAGCCTGAGCTATGCTGGGCTAATGCATGATGACTAGAACCCAAAGACCTTGCTTTCTTAGGGGAATTCTGGTCCTGGGCAGCAGCCTGGAAGATAAAACTGAGCAAGGAGAAACAGGTAATCTGGAAAGAGCGGACCAGGGTTGGGAAGAGGAGAAACAAAAGCAGAGGGAAGAACAAGCCCCTGTTCTTCCTTGCACCACACCCCATCTTTAGCTAGACAGTGCCCCTCTCTTGGGCAGGGTGGTCTTCAGGTTGCTGCACTCTGTATGGCACATCAGCCTCCAGGCAAGGCTCTCTGCCATTAGGGAGGAAGGGTGAAGCCAGAAACCTACATTTTGAGGTGCTCCTCCCCCCTCCCCCCCAGGTGCTCTACCCACACTCTATTCCTTAGGGTAAGTGGGATGTATATAACAAGAGAGCTTACTTACCTTCATATCCAGTATTTTCTGGAAGGTTTCTGTGTTGCAGTCTGTAAGGAGTTTGATGTAGTTGTCAACAAATACTACCAATGGTTCATGAGGGGCCATCACCACCTACCAAAGGAGGACAAGAATAAGTAGGTCCTTGGAGTCCTCAGGCTGGAGGGTGGGGTCAGCTGTCCTTACTTGCCAGCTGATGACAGAGGGAGGTCTATTGTAAGCTGCCTCACAAGGCAGCAAGCCCAGTTCAGAAATGCTCTGATGGCTCATTGCAACTTGTTCATTAGAGCAAAATTCCCATGAGTGGCTGAATCACCCAGACTGCTTTCTAACATATGGATTCCTGGTCCCCCGAACACCAGGAAGGAACCATCTGGGAAACCTAGTGTCTTCTGCTGGGGGATTTGATGGGTGGGGGATTAACTCCTGTCTGTTACTGAGGGAGGCAGAGGCAGAAGGAAAAGATGCTCATAGATGTGCTCAGAAACAAAAATCCAAACTGGCCTGACTTTTTTGGAGACCTGAAACCTGGAACTTCGTCTCTACACAGTAACTTAACTACCAATTAGTATACAGACAGATAGCATCTCCGTCTTCATTTGGTTCTGGAACGTGCTTTTTCTTCCCCTAGTGGGCTGATTTTGTTTTGAATCCCTGAGAATGTACCAGAAGAGTGGGAGGAGCAGTTTCTTCACTGGTCCTTTACAGATGTCTCAAAATGCACCTCTCTTCCCTTGAGCAAGCTACTTGCGGGGGACTGTGAGGCTATGTAGATTGCTCAGACATGTGCTCTGGGTTCCCCAGGCCCTGAGGTCTGCAGCTGAGAGTCAGACAGCAAAACAGGAGAGAAGCCCAGAGTCCCTTTGCCTCTTAGCATGAGTTGTAGGCCCAGCTGTCACGCACTCCCTTACCCAGAAGCTCTTTGGTTTCCCATGTTTTGCACCTTTAAGTGAGCTCTGGACAGATGTTGTAGTGACTAAGTGTAATTGACAAATGGGCTTTTTGGGTTGGGGATTTAGCTCAGTGGTAGAGCGCTTGCCTAGCAAACGCAAGGCCCTGGGTTCGGTCCCCAGCTCCGGAAAAAAAAAAAAAAAAAAAAAAACCCCAAAGACAAATGGGCTTTTTAAAGCCTCCTTTAGCAGAGATTGTACTTTGTGCACTGGTAGAGCAGTGGTTTCCAGAGTGGTTCTAATGGTGGCAGGCAGGAGGGGAAGGCCGCAGTAGCCTGGCCTGGCTGATTCAAAACAAAATCAGCCCACTAGGGGAAGAAAAAGCACGTTCCAGAACCAAATGAAGACGGAGATTAGACAGAATTCACCTGCCTAATAAGAATTTCTGACTCCCAAGTAACTGTACTGATTGTCAACAGTACTGTGGACAACTCTTGGGGGCCAGTGGACAGGGAAGACTGTTTGTACAATCTTTTTTTTTTTTTTTTTCTTTTTTTCGGAGCTGGGGACCGAACCCAGGGCCTTGCGCTTGCTAGGCAAGTGCTCTACCGCTGAGCTAAATCCCCAACCCCGGAAGACTGTTTGTAAAACCAGACTCCCTAGAACAAGGGATTTAAGATGGGACCAGCTTCACTGAACAGAGTGCCCAGAGAAGACACACCTTGAGGATCATTTCAGCCCGGGTCATGCCTTTCACGACAATCTTAGTGTAACTGGCAGGGGCCTTCCTCACCACCTGTGAGCCAATGGACGGGAGATCGAGCAGGACCATCTTCAGGGAGTGGGTGTCCAGCAGAAGCTGCAGACAAAGCAGAGTGTTACAGGCGCCCCCCGGACCCCAGCACCTAGCATGTCCACACTGAGCAGGTAGGTTCTACACCATACACACGATCCTTTCCCATTTCAGAAAACTTGGGAAATGGACCTTAAAAGGAAAAAAAAATTCCCCTATCCAGGAAAAGCTACCTCAAGAAATCACAGTGAAATGTGGGTATAGTTCCTGCTAGCCAGTGTGTATAAGTAACAACCAAGTTCAAATCACGCTGAGTGTACGTATGGCTTCACACTCGCCCTTTCTAGAAGACACATTATTTCCCACTGTGACAGACTTAAATGGAATACAGGCTATATAAGTTTAAGATTCAATAGCATGCTCCTACTTAATTCACTCCCTAGGTTTTTGTCATTAGTAACAGATGGGAGTCTGGAGTAACAGTAGGGAGTCTGGAGAAACAGCTCAGTGGTTAATAAGTTTGGTTCCCAGTATCCACAAGGTAAGTCAGAGCCATCTGTAACCCCAGTCCCAGGGGATCCTATGCCCTCTTCTGACCTCGGAAGGCAATAGCAGACGTGCATACATGCAGACAAAACACTCAAACACATGGAAAGAAAAATAGTCAAAAACAACCAAACCAACCCCCAGAAGCTGAGGTAGATAGCCTCATCTCTGATTCTAGTCTCATAAGTGGCATCTCCTTAGGGGAGGTCTCTGGGACAGGCCAAACAAAGCTTTAGTGTGTTCTGAAAGTTCCCAGGACATGTCTGAATCTCTTTCTACATAGAATGCACCCATTTACACAGCTACCAGCATGACAGACACTGAAGACCGCACCCTCATCAGCACTGAAAAAAATCATCCCAGAAACCTTATTCCTTCATTAGGCAACAACGGCAACTTGCTATTGCTGTACTTAGGATTTCTCTAGATGCTGGATGACATTTTAACTCTATTTAACCGCATCCTGGCAACAACCCATGCGTTCTGTTTGCTCTGGTCTTCTGGATGCCAATGATCTGGAAGGAGATCAACTTTCTTCATGGACCACCAATGGCAAGAAATAATGGTAGGAGTTTCTTCACATTGTCTCTGAGGGTTCACCTTTATGAGTCCACTGTTCCCAATTGTATAGGATAGCACATCAGTGCTTCAAAGGTTTAATAATCTGCTATGTATAACTCAGTACCTAGCATGTCCACACTGGGCATCCATCTTGTGGATGACCACAGCATAAGTCAGGAGGGCCTGGTTAGAAGCTTCCAAGCACTGATGACAAGGTGCACAGAAATGGCTGAAGCCAGGGCTTGTGGGCACAGCTCAGTGCAAGAGCATTAGTCAGCACGAGACTGAGTTTGATCACTGCAAAAATTAACGAATGAATAGACTAAGAATGAAATGGCTACAGTCAGAAGGGTATGTCTTGGTCTGTTTAAATGGTCTAAGAGAATAGAATCACATGGCCCAAGTATGAACCCAATGGGGCTCAAATGGAGCCAGCAGTAGGATGACAGATCTCTCAGCTACCACTAAACTCGGATGGTAGCTAAGACATTCAGGACAAGCTCAAGGACCCATCAGACAGCCTTTCAGAATTATAGCTAGTGGCAAGGAGGGGGATTCCTTAAGGCCTCTGATGCTCTGTGTCCTTCTTTTCCCCTGTACTGGACAGGAGCATTACTGACTAAAGACAAAATAGCTAGTGAGAGATACGATCAACTTAACGGTTATAGTGATTATAATTTTAAAAATGCTACAAGGACTTGGGGAATGTTAATGCTTAGTTTAGATAACTAAGAAATATTACTCTCCAAAAGTGGCAAAGAAGGCTACCCTAATGACAGTAATTTCACGAAGGAATGTGGGTAGTCAGAAGCCTAGGCTTTTTCTCTGTGTGTCTAAGGTGTGCACAGGCATGTGCATGCCATGCATGTGTGGAGGTCAGAGGACAGTCTGGAGTGCTGGTGCTTACCTTTCACCTTGTTTGGAAGCAGGGTCTCTTTGTTTTTTTTTTTTTTTTTGCCACTGCACTGTGTAGCCTGTGTCAAGCTAGCTGCCTGTCAACTTCAGGGTTTATGCTTTTCTGAGCTCTTCTCTTGCCTTAGGAGTGCTGGGATTAGAGATGTGCACTACTGGGCCAAGCCTTATGTGGGTTTCATTTGTTTCAACTCAGGTTCTTTATGCTTGAGTGGCAAGTGCTTTTGTCCTCCGAGCCATCTCCACAGACTCCAGAGCCCAAACTTTCTAAGTTATTCAACTTTGAGGCCGCTAAGTAATCTTACTACTTTTGTTTTAGAAAGCCATTTGAAGTCAGGTGTGTACAAGTTTCTGTGTGCACACTGTGTATGTGAAGAGCCAGAGGGCAATCTTAGATATCCTCCTATTGTTTTCCACCTCACTTGCAGGCTATCTCACTGATCCTGGAGCTCACTGATTGGCTGGGCTGGCTAGGAGGCCTCCAGGATCTGTCTGTCCTGTTTCCAAACCCTAGTACTAAGCCCACAGGCATGCTGGCTTTTTATGTGGGTTTTGGAGATTCCAACTCAGGTTAACCTATTAGCTCTAAGATGAATTCTTACCACCATAGTGTCTGCTTTATGGAAAGGCCATGAGTTCACAGAGAGTGTGCTCAGCATATGAGAGAATGGCGCAGAATGCCAAGGCCCACGGCAGGAGCCCAGGGTTAGCATACTCTTTAGATTCCCTTGGAATTTACACTGCTCCCCACACACCTGTGAAGAACAAGGTGGTGGGTCCAAGGCCCTTGGTGTGCACCCTACAATCCCAGTGACTCAGGAAGCTAAGGTGGGAAGGTCATTTGACCCCAGGAGTTCAAGACTACCCTGGGTGAAACAGCAAGACCCTGTTTCAAAGAAAAAGACTATTTCTGTGTAATTTCACATAGATTAAGATCTAGGATATGAAAAAGAAAACTTCAAAGCTTTTTTTGTTTTGTTTTTGAAACAGGATCTTTTTTTTGTAGCCCTGGCTGGCCTGGAACTTGCTATAAGACCCGGCTGGCTTCAAAGTTACTTAAATCTGCCTTACACTGCCTCCCAAGTGGTAGGATTAAAGGCGTTTGCCACCATGGCTAAAGAGTAACTTTACTACTTATTTGTGTGTGTGTGTGTGTGTGTGTGTGTGTGTGTGTGTGTGTGTGCCCACAAAGGCTAGGGAACATCAGGTTACCTGGAGTGAGGATAACAGGTGGTTATGAGCTGCCTGACATGGCTGCTGGGAACTAGACTGAGCTCTCTGTCAAGTGCTCTGCATCACAGAGCCACCTCTCAACAGCCCCAAACAGTCAAACTTTTAGAAGAAAAAACAGAGATTTTTTTTATTGCTGTGGCTAGAAAAAAATGTCAAATATGGGAAAGACTGGAAGCTACACTACTCTAAATTATCTGAGACTCCCAGTAAAACCCAGATGGAACCAGCCGTGGTCAGTGCTGCATGGGCAAGGGAAGGAGGTGCAGGGCTCGTATAGACTGGGGCGATCAGGGCAGGATGTTCTGTAGTGCAGGGTATTTGCTTAGCATGCACATGGTTCTAGTTCCAACACCAGCACCACACACACAGAAAGTGCTGGCTGAGAATACAGCACTGAAGCCCAAACTCAAGGGGGCAGAGTGAATGAGTTTGAGTCCTTTGAGGGGAACGCAGGAGTATTTTCTTGCTTGCACATCCACATAGCATATCAGGCATGGTACTGTGCGTTTGCAGCTCAACCTTTGGTGGGCAGAGGCAGGCAGACCATGACAAGTATGAGGCTAGGCTGGGCTATGTACAACTTCTAGCATACACCAAGCTACATAGAAAGACTGTTTCAAAACAAGCATGCAACTATGGTGCACATGTTTTACTTACATCATGGGGAGAAATTCTTGGCTGTCATATTCTTAACTCTTTGGTTGCTATGACTGAGTACCTGAACTTAAGGGATGGAGGATTCATCCTGATGCACAGTCTCAGAGTACTCAGTCTAAGGTTACTCGGCCTCACGTGTTTCATCAGAACATAATGGTGGCAGGAGTGTATGGTGGGGAGTTTCAGAGAAGTAGAGAGAAGACATGACATAGTCTTCATGACACGCCCCCAGTGACATACTTCCTCTAACTGTCCTATACCTCCTAAGCTTTCCAGAAGTTTTCAAAACAGTGTGACCAGCCAGGAACTAATAAGCATTTAACACACAAGCCAAAGGTGTATTCAACTCCTAACGCTCATGCTAAACATGCTTCCCAGGGCCCACTCTTTAGACGAGCAAGGACTGGAAACAGCTCAGTGTCCATAAAACAAGGATGAGTAAACAAACGGTGGCATATTTATTCGAAGGGAAATGATACCAAAGCTAACATGAGTGAACACAAATGACATAGATCAACAGAGATAAATCTCAAAAAGTGTTAAGTAGGGGAAAAGGCAAGAGAGGAAATGACACGCACAGAACAATTTACATAAAGCTCAGAAATAAGCAAAACAGCCCATGTATCATTTGGGATATACACATATATGGAACACCCAAGCACATATGGCAACCTAGAGACCTAAATCAGGATAGTGCTCACTTCTGGGCATGTGTGGGGGTGGTGAGGGAAGGCCGGGGCTTCACTGGGGGCTTCAGCAAGAACCCTAACGACCTACTTGAAATTTGCAGAGATGCAGAGTGGGAACACAGTACGTATTTCACTGACTGGTCACTACCCTTTTGATTTTCTAGACATTGTTAACAAGAAATATTCTTTATTTCTTTTTTCTTTAAGTGCGTCTTTTGAGGTCTGGCAAAGATTCAACTTTGTAACAAATTATAAGAGCCTTGTCTGTCAAAATCAGATCTGTAGCCTATTGGGACAAAAATCTATTTCAGACATCTGGAGATGCTCGCTACCTTTCTACTTCCCAGAGATACGGTGTATGCACAGATGACTGTATAGACTTAAGTGAGAGGAAGAATTTGAATGAGCCAGACATAATTCTCTAGTGTATTCGATATCTTAAGGGGGTATTACATGCTTGCCCCTGGCCAGTCACAAGAAAACCCCATCTTGCTAGGCAGCTAGAAAGACGGGAACCTCACTCTCACTATTGCATGAAGCATGTGATCATGAGAGATGGGAAGTGGTCTTGTGGGAAGATAAAAGCTCCCATTGATTACCACTCTCTGCTGGTCTCATTCTTCAAAACTGGTCTCAGTGTACTTGCTTCAGCACAGGCGCAAGGCAAGGGTGGCCTCAGCCAATTTGTGTATACCTCAGAGATGACTTGAGGGCCTGTAGACTGGCCAAGCACCTTTGCCTGGGAAAGATCATTACCCAGTATAGAAAAATTTCATGAGGACTGCCGCAGTCCTGCCACACATACCCACCCATTGATTGAGGCAAGGTCTTACCCTGTAGTCTAGGCTGATTAGAACTCCCTGCAAAACCAAGCTGGCTTCAAGTTCTCCACCTTCCCACCTCAGCTTCTGAGTGTCACCAGGCCTGACTAAAATGGCCCCTTAGTGTTGTGCAGTTTCTTCTCCAAATGATTGTACGGTTTTTGATAGAATTTGCTTCTAGGCTGTCAATGCTTTCTGTTGCTACTGAAGACAGGCTTTGTTTCCTTGAGATGGGCTCCTGGTCTGCTGCCCAGACTGTCACTGACTTTATGACCGGCTTGTCTGAGTGTCCCAACTAGCTGGAATTACAAGTACATGCCACCACACTCAAACAGAAATGGTCTCGTTTATACTTTCCACTTCCAAGGGCTAGCAAAATGACTCAGCAGTTAGTCCCTGTCAGCTTTGCAGAGGACCTGGGTTCAATTCCCAGCACCTACAGGGTAGCTCACAATCCTGTGACTCCAGTTCTAGGGGATCCAACATCCCTTTCTAGCCTCTGTGGGTACCAGGCATGTATTTGGTACTCAAACATATAGGTGAACCACCTAAACATAAAATAAAACAAGAAAAATAAAAAGTAAAATGTTCGTGACTGTTGATTAAGGACAGGAATGTATTATTATTAGGAATGATCATGCTGGAGATTAAATTGTGGGCCTGGCAAGTGCTCACACGCTGTGCCACCAAGCCAGACCCAGGGGACACACTTCTAATGCGGACTTCAGTTTCAGCAGCCTTTCTAAACTGATATAAGTTTTGTCTTTTTTGAGACAGGGTTTCTCTACGTAGTCTTGCTCTCCTGAAACTTCCTATGTAAACCATAGAATGTAAACATAATACATAAACACAGGCCAGCCTCAAACTCACAGGGATTCACCTGCCTCTACCTCCTGAGAGCTGGGATTAAAGGTGTGCACCAGAATGCCTAACCAAGATTTTATTTTTAATTTGTGTGTGTGTGTGTGTGTGTGTGTGTGTGTGTGTGAGTGTGTGTGTGTGTGAGTGTGTGTGTGTTTGTGTGTGCGCACACGTGCAGGTGTCTCTGGAGGAAAGTACGAGGCATAAGGTATGAGATTCTCTGCATATGGAGTTACAGGTGAGTGTGAGCTACCATGTGGGTGCTGGGAATTGAACTCTAGTCCTCTATGAGAGCAGTATGCATTCTTAACGAGAGAGCCATTTAAATATTTTTTAGAGTTGTAGTTTTTTTTTAAACCTTTACTGTCCTTGTTAGGGTTTTAAGGGTACACAGGCAATAAGGGATAGAAACAGTGATATCAGACACCTTATTTGTGAGGTGGGAGATTTCTGTGTCTGGCTTTTGCTGTTGTCTTTGCTCTTAATTGGCTCAGGGCCAGTGCAGCTCAGTCTTGTCACTTCTGCTCTGTAAGCCCTCCCTGGGGTGTAGTAGGGATTGCCTCTTAGCGAGTGTTGGGAGCATGGCATGAAGGGAGGGCCTTGGTGACTGAGTGACAGCAGGCCAGGGCTTGCTTGCCAAGGAGGTAGACATGAGTGCATAGCAGTGGAGAGCAACTCTTCAGAAAGATGACTTGCTGTGCGGAAGGGCAAACACCAGCTCCGTGGGCAGGAGCACCCACGTGAGAACAAGAGAAGAGAGAGGACACTCAACCTTCCTGAATGTGACTCCCCAATTGGAAACCCAGATGCAGGAGCCTGGGGTGCAGCTCAGAAGAAAGTACCTGCCTCATATGTGAGCCTCTGGGTCCAATCCCCAGCACTACAAATGGGAGGTGAGGGATCTGGAAGGAAACTCGCTTAATTTCAGGAAATGTGGAATTTTCTATCGAGTTCCAAAATAAAATGTTCCTTTGTTCACGAATGGTATACATGGGAGTGGGACACTATTTTAAGTCCTATCCTTGAGGTGGATTTCAAACATATGTGGCTAGTAGACTTACGGCACCATGAGAACTTAAGCACCTGGGACTGAGTCTCAGCAGCCTCAACATCTGCCATCCTCACTGCCTGCTCCACCCCAGCCTGCACTCCACCTCTCTGCTTTCTGGCCATCACACTTGACCTCTAGGAGGCAGGAGTCCTGGGCACTGTTTAAGGCGTCCCACAGCCAAAGCTTGCCTATTCTGCTGTCAGCAGTGTAGGTTCTGAGGGATCCTGGTCACTCATTTCTTTTCCCTTCTGAGGTAAAATGCCCATATCCTGAAATGTACAACACTTAGAAACATGTATGCATTAACATGTTAATGATTTTTCTTTAATTTATTATTATTATTATTACTATTATTAATTCATTTAGTTTGGTTTTTTTGAGACAGGGTTTCTCTGTGTAGTCCTGGTTGCTCTAGAACATCCTTTGCAGACCAGGCTGATTTTTAACTTGGAAGTCCTCCTGCCTTTGCCTCTCAAATGCTGCGTATAAAGGCATGTTTCACCACTGTCTAGATTCCTAACATAATTCTTAATGTAGTTTTGACAAATGTTTATAACATGTAACATTTACCTTTCAAAAAACTTTTGAGATAGCATCGTACATGCCCAGGTGGCCTCAGACTTACTACTTAGCCAAGGACAATCTTGAACTCTGAGTCTCCTGTCTCTACCTCTAGACACCTAGAATTTTAAGAATTTGCTACTGTGTATGAATTATCATTTTAAAAATACCTTTTATCAATTAACAATTACCCTATTTCTACGTTAAAGCTTAAATTTTTCTATCAAATGAATAAATTCTACCATTTTGTTTTGTTTGTTTATTTGGACAAGGCATTTATTTATTTATTTATTTATTTACTTACTTACTTACTTATTTATTTATTTTACAAGGTCTCACTATGTATCTCTGGCTGGCCCAGAACTTATCATGCAGTCCAGGCCAGCCTTGAACTCACAGAGATCTGTCTGCCTCTGTCTCTCTAGTGCTGGAACTCATGCCTAGCCTCTTTATGGAAAAATATCTATTTATTTTATGTGTATGTGTGTACATGTGCACCATGTAAGCGCAAGAACCCACAGAGCTAAGAAGAGATGTCTGATTCCCTGAATCTGGAGTTACAGATGGTTGTGAACTGCAGTGTGGGTTCTGGGAACTAAACCTGGGTCCTCTGAAAGAGCAGACAGTGCTCGTAACCACTGAGCTACCTCTCCAGCCCCATTCCCTTTTACTGAAGAAACTCTGCTATCTAAAGGCTCCACAGAAGAGATGTGCCTGAGAATGAGCCTCCTACTTCCTCACTTTTGGTAACAGTAATTGTCTATACTTTCAAATTGGCTTTAATGTCAGGCATGATGGTGCACACTTTTAATCTCAGCACTTGGGAGGCAGAGGCATAA